>NC_143486.1:53799371-53895543 GCF_027475165.1 Benincasa hispida
TTCCGTCTTGGATATTATATTCTATTTCGGAGGAAAATTCATACCGTTCTATAGGATATGAAAATGATGGGTCACACTTACAAGAATTACTAAATTGTTAGTAAAGATCTTGACCGAAAATGATAACTAAACGACTATAGGAATAAGAGTTATTCTAGAGATAGTGTTTGGTTAAAATTGTTTGCTTTAGTGAAAGAGTATCTAGCTGCCCCTCGGTAGCACATATTCTGACTCACTAAAGTATTGTTGCAAATAAATAATGGTTATGGGTACATTATTACTTTTTGCTAAAACTTGAGTTTGGATTTAGTTACAATTTGCTAATTAGAATTAGTTTCGATTTTATTAGCATGTCAAATTCTTCTAGAAAACTCGCTTCCGATTTAATTAACAGTAAAATCAAATCAACAAAAAAATTACTAGCGGTTGATTACACCAAAAGAGTTTTAACAGAGGATTGTCCTCTATCTCTCAACTCATATAAAATTTTGAATTATGTAGATGAGAGTGCAGACTTCGAACAACAAGATAAATATGATTTACTTGTTATGGAAGCATGTTTAGTGGAAAACGATAAAATCTGGATAATCGATTCAGGTGCCACTAATCATGTTTGTACTATCACAGGAAACAAGTTCCTGGAGACAGTTGACAGAAGGTGAAACAATCTTTAAGGTAGGGACTGGGGAGATTGTTTCAGCCAAAACAGTAGGAGATTTGAAGTTATTTATAGGAGATAATTACATTTATTTGAAAAATGTATATCATGTTCTTTCTATGAAAAGGAATCTAATATCTGTCTCTTGCTTGCTAAAACAAAATTATAAAGTTTATTTCGAAAATGATGAAGTGTTCATCAATATAGGAAATAAATAGATTTGATCTGCAAAATTAGAAAATAACTTGTATATGTTAAAACCAATTGAGGTCAAAGCCATATTGAACATAGAGATGTTTAAAACTTCATAAGAAAAGGAAGATTTATCCAAATGCCTATCTTTGGCAATTGAGACTGGATCACATAAATCTCAATAGAATTGAGAGGTTGGTTAAGAACGGTCATTTAAATAAGTTGAAAGGCAGTTCATTATCACCATGTGAGTCCTGTCTCGAGGGTAAAATGACAAAAAGATCTTTTTCTGGAAAAGGTCTTAGAGCCAAAGAACCTCTAGAGCTGATTCACTCAGACCTTTGTGGGCCTCTAAATGTTAGAGCAAGAGGAAGGTATGAATATTTCATCAATTTTATAGATGATTATTCCAGGTATGGGCATATTTACCTAATGCACCAAAAGTCTGAAACTTTGAAAAGTTCAAAGAGTATGAGGCTGAGGTTGAAAACCAATTAGGTAAAAAAAAAAAAAACACTTCGATCGGAACGAGGTGGTTAGTATATGGACATGGAATTCTAGAACTATTTAATAGAACATGGAATTCGGTCTCAACTCACAGCCTCTGGCACACCTTAGAAAAACAGTGTGGCAGAAAGGAGAAATAGAACCTTGATAGACATGGTTCGTTCCATGAGGAGTTATGCTCCAAATTCTTTTTGGGGACATAGTTGAGACTACAATGTATAATTTGAACATAGTTCCCTCGAAAAGTGTTTTTGAAATTCCTTACGAGCTCTGGATATGACGTAAAGGAAATTTACGTCATTTCAGGATTTAGGATTGTCCAGCATATGTGTTGGTGTAAAATCCTAAAAAGTTGGAATACTGATCAAAAGTATGCCTATTTATAGGCTACCTAAAAGAAACAAAATGTGGTTTCTTTTATGATCCTCAGGAAGATAAGGTATTTGTATCGACAAATGCAACCTTCCTGGAGGAAGACTATGTAAAGAATCATTAGCCTCACAGTAAGCTAGTCATAGAAGAAATGTTCAGAGAAACGACAAATGTATCAACAAAAGTTGTTAATCGAGCAGGTCCTTCAACAAGAGTTGTTGATAGAGCAGGTCCATCAACAAGAGTTGATGAAACTGAGACTTCACATCCTTCTCAAGAGTTAAGAATTCCTCGTTATAGTGGAAGGGTTGTGTAACAGCTTGATCGGTATATGGGTTTAACTGAAACTCAAGTCATTATACCAGATGATGGTTTAGAGGATTGATTGTCTTTTAACCAAGCAATGAATGATGTAGATAAAGACCAATAGATTAAAGTCATGGACTTTGAAATGGAATCTATGTATTTCAATTATGTCTGGAATCTTGTAGATCAACCTGAAGGGGTAAAATTCATCGACTGCAAATGGATCTACAAGAGAAAATGAGATCAAGCTGGTAAGGTACAGACCTACAAAGCTAGACTTATGGCAAAAGGTTTTCCTAAAGAGATGGGGTAGATTATGAAGAAACATTCTCTCCAGTTGCCATGATAAAGTCTATTAGAATACTCTTGTCCATAGCCACATTTTGTGATTATGAAATATGGCAAATGGATGTCAAGACAACTTTTCTGAATGACTATTGTGAAGAGGGTATCTATATGTCTCAACCAGAAGGGTTTATACAGCAAGGTCAAGAGCAAAAGGTTTGCAAACTTAATCGATCCATTTATGGATTGAAGCAAGCTTCTAGATCCTAGAATATGAGATTTGACACTACGATCAAATCTTATGGCTTTGAACAAAATGTTGACGAACCCTGTGTAGACAAGAAAATCGTTAACAAAACTGTCGCTTTTCTAGTATTGTATGTTGATGATATTCTACTCATTCGGAATGAGGTAGAGTATCTAGTTGCCTTAAGAGATGGTTGGCTTCACAATTCCAAATAAAAGATTTGAGAAAAGCACAGTATGTTCTTGGAATCCAAATAGTTCGGAATCGCAAGAACGGATCATTAGCATTATGTTAAGCATCTTATGTAGACAAGATGTTGTCTAGGTATAAAATGCAAAATTCCAAGAAAGGTTTTTTTACCTTTCAGGCATGGAATTCACCTGTCTAAGGAACAGAGTCCTAAGACACCTTAAGAGGTTGAGAAGATGAATCGAATTCCATATGCATCAGCAGTAGGGAGTTTAATGTATGCAATGTTGTGTACTCGTCCCAATATATGCTATGCCAAAGGAATTATTAGCAGATTTTAGTTATGGACATGATCCTTGGACTGCTGTTAAAAATATTCTCAAGTATCTTCAGAGAACGAGAGGTTATATGCTCGTGTATGGTGCTAAGGATCTAATCCTTACTGGATACACTAATTCTGACTTTCAGACCAATATTGATTCGAGGAAATCAACTTCGTGGTCAGTATTCACTCTAAACGGAGGAGCAATTACGTGGAGAAGCATCAAGCAGAGTTGTATTGCTGACTCCACAATGGAAGCTGAGTATGTAGCTGCAAGTGAAGCAACAAAAGAAGCAGTATGGCTCAGAAAATTCCTGAAAAATCTAGAAGTAGTTCCAAATATGCATCTGCCTGTCACTCTCTATTATGACAACAGTGGACCAGTTGCAAATTCAAAGGAACCACGAAGCCATAAAAAGGGAAAGCATATCGAGAGAAAGTACCATCTCATCAGGGAGATTGTACACAGAGGAGACGTAAGCGTCACCCAGATTGCTTCCCAAGACAACTTAGCTAATCCATTTACAAAGGCCCTCTTGACTAAAGTGTTTGAGGGTCACCTAGTAGGACTAGGACTATGAGTTTTGTATCACTAGGGCAAGTGGAAGAATGTATGGGTATTGTAATGCCCTATTTTATTGTATTTGTACATTTTATTCTCACCATGTAAGCTCAACATTGTATATATTTATATATATTGATCCATTGGAGTTTTAGTTCAAGTAGGAGTATTGTTTGGTTTTATGTCCTAAAACTTGCAGTTTGTAAAACGATAAAACATTTTCTATAATCAATATACTTTTTATTGATTTCATAAATTGTATGAAAATCTAAATCCAATAAACTAAGACCCATAACTATTGTATGAGTACTTGAACTTTATGTGGAGACATAAGAGTGGATCAGGTTCAAGTAAATAGTCAAAATGATCTATGGTACATAAATAAGGTTGGGTACCTTATTCTAGTAACACCATTCGATGCGGCCGACTATGTAGTTATTACAAGAGTTGTAAAGTACTACATACGATGTGATCCTAATTCGTAAATGTTATGACATGAGAAGTGAGGGCGTCCTATGCAATGAGTTTGCATAATATCAGACTAAGAAATAAGTCACTCTTACTTTATAACGCTGTTTACTGTATAAGACTGATTATTTCACCTAGATGACCTAGGTAACTCGATCTTAATCCTGAGCTAACTATGAACTCCTGTTTATTCATGATTGCCTTAGATTTGCATAGGTGAGGGTTGGCTCAACAGCACCGACTCAATAAGGCTCCCATTTCAAGGGTAAGACCAAATAGATAGTTGGGGATATAGGGTGCAAGACAGAGTTCACGCCTACCCAATTTAAGGATAGAAGTAAGGTTGTTCTCTCCAGTACTGAATCCAGGTCATGTACAAGGGGCCCCACCCTCTCACTGGGATGAGAGAGTTTAGTTTAGTGATTGAATCACAAACCATTTGTTCATTAGATGATCAGTAGGAACTTGAGGAATAAGACGTAATCTCCAGGGTAAAATAGATATTTGACCTAGCCGTTATTACGAACAACCTATGAAGGGTCGACTTATTGATTATGGTTAGATCATGTGGTCATAATATATTTACAGTGAGGGGAGTGCAACTATGGGCTTTAGTGGAGTGACCCATTAGTTAACAAATGGGGATTAATCTGGTCTAATGAGTTAAGTCAATTAATCTCGAATCGTTGGAGCCCATGATCTATAGGTCCGCGAGGTCCCCCACTAGCTCGTAACAAACTAGCTCTAGAATAGCGTGATAAATTAATTTGAAACGTTCAAATTAGATTTAAGGAAATTAGTAATTATATGAGATATAATTACGTGTTTAGTTTGAGAATTAAACAGAATAGGAGAATTTATATTTAAATATGATTTAAATATATAAAGATGGATGTGTGTAAAAATTAATTTAATATTTGATATTAAATTAATTAAGTTTTAAATAAAAATTAATTTATGAAATTAATTAAGGGTTTTTCAGTTTTTTAAAATCAAAATGGATTTTGGAAATATCAATTTTTTATTTTTGAGATAAAATTGGAAAATAGAAAAACAAAACACAAAATGGAAAAACTTGGTTTTCCATTATCCATCTTCTACTTGCTCACACAAAAGCCATTAACTTTGCCTTGTCTTACTCCAAGCATGAGCTGCAACTCATATAACTTTTTCCTTGCATGTTGATCTGTAATATGATAAAGAGTTTAGAGTAAAATTCGGGCATGCAATCAAGAGAGAATTTTAGAGAAAATTTGTGGTGAAGAAAGAGTTCTTCAACCAGAATGTTGTTATGAGCTATTCTCCTTAATCCCTTAATTCAAGCTTGTTTTGAGTCCCACAACTCAATCTAGAGCACCAAGAGAATAGTGAGGAAGATCTTAAAGTGGTCTGCAATAAGATTTAGAGAAGATTGTAGTTGGAGAACAAGCTTTGAAGAAGTTCTACAAGAGTTTTGTCATGAAACTCACTTGTTTTCTGTAAGAGCATGCTTTATATTTTGCCAAAATTAATGAATTAGAGTACTTAAATGATCCTTGTGCTTCCGCTGTCGCTGATACATTCCTACACAAACACACATTCTAGCAAACAGATATGCATTGTAACACTAATTACTAGCATGCTTTAACAAATAAAATACAAAAGACTGAGAGACTTACCAGTTGAAAACTCTCTTCAATCAAACTCAGTCCACGGAAGCGAACTCCTCTAAGCTCCTTATCGTCCAGCAAACAGTTGCCTATTAGCACCACGGTCATCTACACGATCAGCAGCGCACGAACCAATAGCAACCGAGGACGACACCACAACTCGAAGCCCTCGGTATTCTCGGAGTGAGAATCCAAAGGGTGGACTTTGATGGAATTGGTAGAGGGATGGAAGAAAAGATGATCGTGTAGTACAAACAAGCAAGTGGGAGATAGTAGAAGACTATCGTATAGTCGGGTGCTTGTCATTTAGAAAAAAGTACACGATCGTGTAGGTTTAGCTAAAAGATCGTTTATCAAATGGTAAGCGATCGTTTAGGTCTGCTCGGCGCGCTAAGCAATCGTATAGTAAACTTAAGCGATCGTTTAGATATCATAGGCGATCGTTTAGTGCGTGAGTGTGCAATCGTTTAGGAAGATGGGCAATATCGTATAGGCTCTCAACGCTATGCAATCGTATAAGTTCACACCATGAGCAATTTTTCTGCGTGACTTTCAAAAGGAAAACCATTTTCATTTTATTCTTTAGTTACAAGAACTGAATTCGAACTTCCCATTTTTGCACAATTCCAGAGAAATACTTGGTCAATTATCTCATAACCACCTAATTAATTAAATAATGAATATAATCATATTATATTCTTAACCTATAGTTTTATATCATATATCTACTATAGTGTTTTCTCCTATACTTGATATAAATCATATTTATATCCAAGTTCCTCCAAAATAATGTATCTCATACATTTAGTCAATCATATCATATATAATTAACCAGTTCAATTATATCATATATAATCGAACTTTCTCTTGTCAATTTGAACATTTCAAATTGACCCAAAAACTGATTCTCAATTTTATCCAAGCTACCAAGGGGACCTTATGGACCTATGGCTCGAAGCTCCAACGGTACGTGAATAGCTGACTAAACTCTTTAGCCACGAGATCCACCATCCGTTAACTGTTAGGTATTTCACTAAAGACCAATAGTTGAACTCCTCTTACCACAAATATATTTTTGTGTTCATCGGATATAACCAATCATGAGTACGATGATCCTTCAGAGATGCTCGTAAGTACAGTTGGGCCAATTTACCATTTTGCCTTTATAGTTACATCAAACTCCTTAAGTACCACTGATCTTTCTAATGAACAATACAACATAGTCCAACTATGTGTGAACACCTCTCAGACCAAGAGAAGGTGTGTGGCACCACATCGTTCAAGCCCTGGAATCAGCCCTTAAAGAAGCTATCTATCTACTTACCCCTGCTTCGAGGAAGGAGTGAATTTCATCTTGTGTAGCTGGGTTCCCAACTCCCAAATCAGATGAATCCCCAAAGTGGTTGGTTTGAGTCGGTGAACTGGCCACTCGCACCCATGCAAATCAAAGGACTGCCCTTAATGGCAGGAGTTCCCAACTCACTCAGGATTGAGGTCATTTACCTTTGGTCATCCTAGTGAAGTGAAATCTTTGTCATGAACGGTGTTATATAACGAGACGTTAATACTTCGTGGTCAGGTCTTTTACAAGCTCTTGGTATAAGATGCCCCCGCTCGCATTTTCCCTACACGAATGATCAGGATCAGACAATCTGTTACAAATCACAACACTTGTAACTATTCCACAAAGTAGGTCGCATCCGTAGCGTTACCAGGATAAGGTTTCCCTCCTATATCCATATACTACAGACCATTTTGGTTATCCCTTAAGACATGATCCACTTTTATGTCACCACATACATGCTTAAGTTATAGACATATAACTAGGGATTTTAGGTTTATTGGTTTGTGGTAAAGCAAATAAAACATTCAACTGAGAAAAAACAAGTGAAGTAAAATATCATATATTATACATCACAAGCGTTCGTACAAACTTTTTATAAACTATAGGACACGAGACTTTAGGGCATCAACCCCAATAGTAAATGCATGTATTAAAAAAAACGCTTGTGATGTAATAATATGAGATATTTTCTTCACTGTTGTCTATGAAACATAAGATGTTTTATTTGCTTTACCACAAACCAATAAACTAAGATCCTTGGTTATCGTTGTAACTTAAGCATGTATGTGGAGACATACAAGTAGATCATGCCTTAAGTGATAACCAAAATGATCTGTAGTATATGGATATAGGAGGCAAACCTTATCCTGGTGACACTACAGATGCGGCTTGCTTTGTAGATTGTTACAAGTGTTGTCACGTGCTATAAATGGTCTGATCCTGATCATTCATGTGGAGACATGCGAGCGTAGGCATCCTATATAAAAGAGTTTGTATAAGACCGGACCACGAAGTGTTTAGTCTCGTTATATAACATCGTTCATGACAAAGACTTCATTTCACTAGGATGACCATAGGTAACATGACCTGAATCTTGAGTGAGTTGGGAACTCTTGCCTTTGAGGGCGGTCCTTTGATTTGCATGGGTGCGAGTGGCCAGATCGCAGACTTAAACCTACCACTTTGGGGATTCGTCTGATTGGGGAGCTGAGAACTCAGCTACACAAGATAGAATTCACTCCTTCTCGGAAACAGGGGTAAGTAGATAGATTGCTCCCTTAAGGACTGATTCCGGGGCTTGAACGATGTGGCACCACACGCCTTCTCATGGCTCAAGAGGTGTCCATCATAATAGGACTATGATGTATTGTTCATTAGAGGGATTAGTGGTACTTAAGGAGTTAGATGTAACTATAGGGGAAAACGGTAAATTGGCCCAACTATACTTACAAGCATCTGTGAAGGGTTATCGTATTGTTGACTGGTTATATTCGATGGACACATAAATATATCTGTGATGAGAAGAGTGCAGCTGTCGGCCTTTAGTGGAGTGCCCGACAATTAATAGATGGTGGATCTCGTGACTTAGTTTAGTAAGCTATTCACGTACCATTGGAGCTTCAAGCTATAAGTTCATAAGGTCCCCTTGGTAACTCAATGGATTCAAGTTAAGAATCAGTTTTTGGGTCAATTTGAAGTGTTCAAATTGACTAGAGGGAGTTTTATTATATATGATATGATTAAACTGGTTCAATTATATATGATATAGTTGACATGATGTATGAGATACATTAATTGCAGGAATTTGATGTAAATATGATTTATATCAAGTAAAGGAGAAAATGACTATGGTTTAAATGTTGCATATGATGTGATATTAAAACAATAGGTTATAAATATAATATGATAAGTTAGTGGAGAAAATTGTTCGAGGAGAAATTTGTTCGTGACCAGACGATTGGGCAGACGAATCGGGCGATAGCGAGAGGTGTTGTCCAATATTCCACAAGAGCGAGAAAAGGTTAGAAGAAGAGTTCTTCAAAAGGTACATCTCTCGTCCCTTTGTAATTATTTATGAAAGCATGCCATAATTTGTACTAAAATGCATAACTTATTTGTATGTTTATGAATGCTTGTAATTCTGTCACACTAAATTTGGAATGATCTTGCTTTCACTCATAGGTTCTCTTTGATAAGAGTTCCTTCATTTTTTGCTTCCGAAAAAGGGCTCTGGTGATCGAAGAAATCGATTTGACTAGCGATGTAGAGGGATTTCTCATTTCGATCGCATTTCATGGCCTAACGACTCTTGGACCTAGGAGGGGTGTTCAGAACATCAATTTTCATGTACGAACTTCTATCCCAAAAATGCCCGAAATGGATACAGTGGGTCAGCACCTTAAGAAACCACCTAGCGCATGAGGATTTTGGGAATGGAGGGCATTATGAGGACGAAACCGTAAACCCAAAATGGTAACCAAGAAACCAAAGGACATAAACCCACGAATTCGTACCACTTTTTTTACCTCCGAAAAGAGCCCAAATGATCCAAGAAATCAATTTGGCTAGCGTTGTAGAGGGATTTCTCGTTTTGGTCGCATTTCGAGACCAGAAGCCCTGAGTAACCTTAAATTACCTTAGCTAATTAGTGAATTCGGTTGTCATGATGTAGGGGTTTTGGTTGTTTGATTGCAAGAAATTAAATAACAGATATTTAAATTGCATAAAAGCAAGCACGGAATTAAAACGAGCTCGAATTGATTAAAAGCCTAGCCTAGAGAATTCATATTCCACTCATTTTCTTAGTTGCTTATTGAACACTAAGAATGCATTGCTTGCTTGATTTTATTCTTAGTTGGTTTGCTTGGAAGACCAAAACCAAAGGCCTTGATTTATTAATTAATTCCTCAATTAACCAATTTCATACATGCATGCCCTAACCTATGCCTTAATGAGATTTGCCCTAACATTGCATGAGATTAATAGATTAACCTATGCCTTAATCTATTAATCATTCAACATTGCATGAGATTTGCCTCAATTAATCTAGATGTCCAATTAACCAATTTCAATAGTAGCCTAATCAATTAAACATCACCTTAAATTACTAATTGATTTGATCTTGAATGATTAGTCATGCAATGTTGCAAAATAATTGTCCTAGACAACCTAAAATTTACATACATGCAAGCTCTAACCTATGCCTTAATGAGATTAACACAGATAGATGCATCTTTCTCTAGTAAAACAAAGAAAGACAATGAGCGATCAAGTTATACATCAATTTTAAGCATAGAAGTTTAATTATATCAAGAATAAATAAAATAAAGTGGCAAATCAACAATTACAAGTGTCATAACAAAGATTACATGAGTTTCAATCCTATCCCTAGGCTAGAAAAACTTACCTTAAGCACTCATGGTGTGCTAAGACCAAAATCCTAAGCTTGAGAATAAAAAATACAAGTAAAATGTGCTGGGAATGACAAAAGTAGAGAGAAAATGGAGGCTATAGAAATCGAGAATAATATGCCCAATTTGGAAAAATAGGTATTTATAATAGTAGACGGGTGTCGCGATGCCGATGCTTGCACGCTATCCTTCGCCTGTAAAACCTCGTAACATTATGATAATAGGGTAGCGCCACGACGCTACCTTATAAACATGCCTTTTGAAAAATGTGTCATGTTGTAGCACTACGACACCTTCACGCCTTTCCTACTACTAGAAACTGCATCAGCATTGACGAGTATTTTTGTAATCTCTCTATTTCCTCAGTTGATGCTTTCAAAGGTCTATTTTGGTCCATTTTGGCCCAATTTTTGCTCCAATGATTAATTCTATCCTCTAAGTGCTCAATACCTACAAAATCATAGAATAAACATGTTAGATTATAGAAGAGCCCGAATTAAGAGGAATAAGATAGCACCTTTCGGTAGCTATCAGATAGGTCATGTGCTTCAAACTAACCCAATGGGTTTTGTTGCCTTGTTTGAGCCATTCCACCAGAAATTGGCCATAATTTGATTAAGCTCTCGACAAGAACCCATAGGCATTTTAAAGTAAGGAAAAGTGTATGTTGGAATGGTCTGAATCATTGATTTTATCAACACTCGGCTTTCGAGAACTATCACTCTTTCTACCCTTGTAAAGCGTTACACATTTCCTCTTTAATATAAGGTAGTGATACTGATTTATTCTTTGATAGAGATGAAGGAACCTCCAAGTATTGTCCATGATTGTGAACCATTTTTTACCTTAAGAATGGTATGGCTGCCTTTGTAGAAGAGGGTAACCATTGAACCATTCATGTGCTCGAAGGAGTAATTACAAGAAGCAAGGCAAAGAAGATTCAAGAGGCATTCACACTGTTGGGTTTTATGTCCTAAAAACTCGCAGTTTGTAAAATGATAAACATTTTCTATTATCAATATATTTGTTCTTGATCTCATAAATTGTGTGAAAGTCTAAATCCAATAAACTAAGACCCATGACTATTGTATGAGTACTTTAACTTTACGTGGAGACATAAGAGTAGATGGGGTTCGAGTAAATAGTCAAAATGATCTATGGTACATGAGTGAGGTTGGGTACCTTATTCTAGTAACACCATTCGATGCGGCCTACTTTGTAGTTGTTACAAACAGTTGTAAAGTGCTACATACGATGTGATCCTAATTCGTATATGTTATGACATGAGGAGTGGGGGCATTCTATGCAATGAGTTTGCATAAGATCAGAACCAAGAAATAAGTCACTCTTACTTTATAATGTTGTTTACTGTTTAAGACTGACTATTTCACCTAGATGACCTAGGTAATTCGATCTTAATCCTAAGTTAACTATGAACTCCTGTTTATTCGGGATTTCCCTTAGATTTGCATAGTTGAGGGTTGGCTCAACAGCGCCGGCTCAATAAGACTCCCATTTCAAGGGTAAGACTGGATAGATAGCTAGGGACATAGGATGCAAGATGGAGTTCACGCCTACCCGATTTAGGGATAGGAGAAAGATTGTTCTCTCAAGTACTGAATCCAAGTCTTGAACAAAGGGCCCCACCTTCTCACTGGGCTGAGAGAGTTTGGTTTGGTGATTGGATCAAACACCAGTTGTTCATCAGAGGATCAGTAGGGACTTGAGGAATAAGACGTAATCTCGGGGATAAAACAGATATTTGACCCAGCCGTTATTATGAACAACCTGTGAAGGGTCGACTTGCTGATTATGGTTAATCATGTGGACATAATATATCTACAGTGAAGGAAGTGCAACTATGGGTTTTAGTGGAATGACCCATTAGTTAACGAATGGGGATTAATTTGGTCTAATGAGTTTAGCCAATTAATCTTGGATCGTTGGAGCCCATGATCTGTAGGTCTACGAGGTCCCCCTACTAGCTCGTAACGGACTAGCTTTAGAATAGCGTGATAAGTTAATTTGAAATGTTCAAATTAGAATTAAGGGAATTAGTAATTATATGAGATATAACTATATGTTTGATTTTAGAATTAAACGGAATATGAGAATTTATATATTTAAATATGATTTAAATATATAAAAATGGATATGTGTTAAAATTAATTTAATATTTGATATTAAATAAATTAAGTTTTATTTAATAATTAATTTATGAAATTAATTAATTTTTCATTTTTAAAATCAAATAGATTTTTTAAATCAAAATTTGATTTTTAGATAAAAATTGAAAAATTGGAAAACAAAAACACAAAATGGAAAAATGGATTTTTCCATTATCCATCACCTAAATAGCTCACACATGAAGCATTAATCTTGCCTTTGTCTTTTCCAAGCATGGGCTGCAACTCATGCAGCTCTTCTCTTTGCATATTGATCTGCAATATAATGAAGAGATTTGAGTGAAAATCGGGCATGCAATCAAAAGAGTTTTGAGAGAAAAAGTGGTTTGAAGAAAGGTTCTTCAACAAGGTTGCAGTAGTGAGCTTTTCTCTTCCATCCCTTAATTCAAGCTTGTTTTGAGTCCCACAACTCAATCTAGAGCACCAAGAGAATAGTGAAGAAGATCTTGAGGTGGTCTACAACCAGATATGGAGAAGATTGCAACTGGAGAAGAAGCTTTGAAGAAGTTCTACAAGAGGTGTGTCTTGAAACCCATTTTTCTGCAGAAGCATGCTTTATATTATGCCAAAATTAGTGAATTTGAGTGCTTAGATGATTCTTGTGCTTCCGTTGTTGTTGATATAATCCTACACACACTACATCTTCAAAAGCTAGCAAACTCACAAGAACCGACAAATAATTTTGAATCCAAATTTATATATATTGTTAACTCAGTGAGTTAAGAAGAGAATGGCATGAAGATGGCATGGGAAAAGTCTTATAGTTTGGAAGATGGCATGAAGGTAAAAAAAAAAAAAAAAAACGTGCAGATTTTGTGAAGTAAATGTTGTCAAGTGTGCACTGCATGTGAAAACGTGATGTCAAACCTTGTCAAATGTAAAAATTAAGTGTGTCGCCTTCTAGATGAGTTATTTAAGAAAATTTTGAGATTTTCTACATTTTTAGTTTTGCATTTTGACTTATTATTTAATATGCAATTAAGTTTTAAGGTCCTAGGTCTTAATTTCTATAATTTGTAATTAATTGTGTTTGAATGACTCTTGAGTTCTTGGTCATATCGATGCCCATTTGGCCTTTAAAAAGGCATGTAATGCTCTTTAAAACTCATATTATCAATACTAAAAAGTTTATTCTTATTCAACCCCTTTTGTGTTGTCTTTCCTTTCAAATCTTACTTTAGATTTAATGTTTAAATCAATTTATTGGATTAGTCTTGATCAAGCTTGTTATAAAAGCAATGTCTTAGATTTAAAAGTGACCATCATAGATTGTATGTTTGATTGATCATAGACTAATCCTTGGAGGATTTGATGGAAAGAGCAAAAATTCGAGAAGAAGAAGAAGATACCATGTCTGAATTCTTTGGAGGTTTGAATCGAGAAATTGCTCATCCGGTTGATAGAAGTCTATAACCTTACTTGAAAGATATGTATCATTATGCAATCAAAATTGAAGATCAATTGAGAGAAAAAAATGATCATTCTAAGAGGTATACTTATAAAGCTAATACCTTTTCGAATTCTAATGCTTGGAATAAGGATGCTTTTGCCGATAGGAGTGCACCAAAAGGGAAATTTATGGCTACCAAAAGAGTAGAGGTCAAGAGCTCCAATATTAAAAAGAATGAAGCTTCAAAGGAGTTGAAGGAGAAGTCTAGTTCTATGCAATGCTAAATGTGCAAGGGATTTGGACACATGAGCAAGGAATGTGACAATAAAAAGGTCATGGTGATGAGAAATGGAATACTTGATTTGGAAAATGAATGTAATGAACAAGATGTCAACTTGAGGAAGAATCTGAAGCATATAATGATTACATTAAAGAAGGAAACTCCATTTCTTTTGTTGCAAGAAGAGTGCTTAATGTGCAAATCAAAGAAGATATAAAGATGAAATGCTTTGTGATGTAGTACCTATGCCTACGGATGATATGTTTTTGGGCCGACCTTGGCAATGTGATAGAGAAGTCATATATGATGGATTGTTGAACAAGTACATATTTACTTTGAAAAAGAAGAAGTTTACTTTGCTCCATTGTCTCCTTATGAAGTACAATGTGATCAATTGAATTTAGAAAAGAAAAGAAAATAATTTGAAAATCAATAGTGGGGAGAAGAAAGTAAGTTAAAAGAGAGAGAAAAGAGTGGGAAAAAAAAAGAGAGAAAAGTGAAGTGAAGGGCAAAAAGTGAGTGAAAATTAAGAGAGAGAAAAGTGTGATTTTGAGGAAAAAGAAAGAATGTGAGTTTGGTTATGAGAAAGGGGGATGTGAGAAATATATTTTCATTTGAAGCACCAAACTTTGTTCTTATGTGAAAAAGGATGTGTTTAGTGACTGAACTAACTTCTAATAATGCTTTGCCAAGCTCTTTCAAGTCTCTTTTGCAAGAATTTAATGACATGTTTCCATATGAAGATACACCAACTGGTCTACCTCCTTTAAAAAGGATTGAACACCAAATTGACTTCATGCCCAGGGTAACTCTTCCAAATATAGCCTATAGGACCAATCTAATCAAGATCGAGTAGATTCAAAGGCAAGTAGAAGAACTCATGGATAAAGGCTATGTTCAAGAAAGCATGAGTCCTTGTTCAGTTTTAGTAATTTTGGTACCTAAGAAAGATGGCAGATGGAAGATGTGTGTTGATTGTCGAGCCATAAAAAATAAGCGATAAAGTACCGACTCCCTATTCCTAGATTAGATGATATAATAAATGAATTACATGGTGCAAATCTGTTTTCTAAATTTGATCTTAAAAGTGGTTATCATCAAATTCAAATGCATGTGAGAGATGAGTGGAAAACGACTTTCAAAACAAAATTTGGTCTTTATGAGTAGCTTGTCCATTTGGTCTTACTAATATACCAAGTACTTTTATGAGGCTAATGAATCATGTTTTGAGATAATACGTTGGAAAGATTGTTGTTGTATAGTTTGATGACATTTTTGTTTACTCAAAAAGTTTGGATGAACATATTTTGCATGTCAAGATAATTTTTTAAACTTAGAGAAGAAAAGTAATATGCCAACTTCAAGAAGTGTAGTTTTTATCTCGACCTAGTAAATTTCTTAGGGGTCATTGTTAGAAAAGATGGGGTGAAAGTTGATGAAGAAAAGGTAAAGGCTATTTGAGAGTGGCCAACACCCACCAATGCAATCGAGGTAAGATCTTTTCATTGTTTGGCTAGCTTTTATAGAAGGTTCATTAAGGATTTCAGTAACATGGCCTCACCATGAACTTGTTAAAAAGAATGTGAAATTTGAATGAAAAGAAAGCAAGAAAATGCATTCAATGAATTGAAAAATAAATTGATTAATGCACCTTGTCTAGCTTTACCTAACTTTGATAAATCTTTCGAGATTGAATGTGATGCGAGTGGGATAGGGATTTGAGCTTTTTTATGCAAGAAAAGAGGTCAATCATGTTCTTTAGTGAGAAGCTAAATGTAGTTAGCTATCCAACATATGATAAGAAATTACATGCACTTGTGAGAGCTTTGCAAGTTTGGAAATATTACTTGTGGCCAAATGAGTTTGTTATCCATACAGATCATGAAAGCTTGAAGCACCTCAAAAGCCAAACAAATTTCAACAATAGACACCCTAAATGGGTAGAGTTCACCCAGACATTTCTATATGTCATTCATTACAAGAAAGGTAAGGACAATGTGGTGACTGAGGCATTGTAAAAAGGTATGCATTTTTCTTCCCTTAGGGCAAATGTTATTGGTTTTAAGAATGTGATTGAGTTGTACAAAGTTAAGAATTATGAATTCCATGATATATATAAATGATGTTTAGAAGGGAAAAATGTGCATGATTATCTTGGGTTTGATGGAATGCTTTTTAGGAAGGATAAACATTATATTCCTAAGTGTTCCATTCGAGAGTTAAATGTGAAGGAGGCTCATAAGGGCAGACTTATGAGGCATTTTAGGGGATTAAAAACATATAATTTTTTATCTAAACACTTCTATTGGTTGAGAATCAAGAAAGATGTGAATAAAGTGTGCTACAATGTTTCAAATTTAAGGAGGCTAAGTCTAAGACACAACCACATGGTATTTACATACCTTTGGATGTTTCTAGTGAATCATGGATAAACATTAATGTGGTTTTTTTTTTCTGGGACTACCAAAGACTAGAAGACATAATGATAGCATTTTTGTGATAGTTGATAGGTTTAGTAAGATGGCAGATTTCATTTCATATAACAAAACAGATGATGCTACTAATATAGCTATCCTTTTCTTTAGAGAAGTGGTTAAATTGCATGAAATTCCTAAAACCATTGTCAATGATAAAGATGCTAAATTTTAAAGTCATTTTTGAGAAGTTTTATGGGAAAATTTGAGAACTAAACTTTTGTTTTCAACTTGTCACCCACAAATTGATGGCCAAACTGAGGTGGTTAATAGAACATTGGGGACTTTTCTTAGGTCACTAATTTATGAAAATCTCAAGTCTTGGGAAGGTACTCTACCTTTTGTAGAGTTTGCTTACAATAGAGCAATACATAGCACCACTCATTGTTCAATGTTTGAGATTGTATATGGCTTTGATCCATTAACTCCTTTAGATTTGTCACCTTTGCCACATAATATGTTTACTAGTGATGCAACCGTTTCAAGGGTAGAATACATAGAAAGTTTGCATAAATAAGTTAAAGAAATAATTGAAAAGAAGAATAAAAAACTTGTCAACGACAAGAACCAAGGGAGAAAGAAATTGATTTTTAAACCCGAAGATTGGGTTTGGTTCATCTATGAAAGGAAAGGTTTCTTGATCAAAGGAAGTCTAGACTTCAACCAAGAGGACATGGTCCATTTCAATGATAGGGTGGATCAGTGATAATGCCTACAAACTAGATCTTTGAGGTGAGTACAATGTAAGTTCTGCTTTTAATGTGGCTGATTTTACTTATTTTGATGTAAAGAATGAAGACCTTGATTGAGAACAAATTTTTTGTAAAGAAAGAGGGGATGGTGTGAAATCAACCATTGAACCATTACATGTGCCCGAAGGAACAATTACAAGAAATAAGGTAAAGAAGGTTCAAGAAGCATTCACATTACATCTTCAAAAGCTAGCAAACTCACAAGAACCAACATATAATTTTGAACCCAAATTTATATATAATATTAGTTTAATGAGTCAAAAAGAGAATGATATGAAGATGACACGGAAAGAATCTTATAGTTTGAAAGATGACATGGAGGTCAAAAGAAGTGTGCATATTTTGTGAAGAAAATAATGTCAAGTATGCACTGCATGCAAAAACATGATGTCAAACCTTGTCGAACGTAAAAATTAAGCATGCCACCTTCTAGAGGAGTTATTTAAGACAATTTTGAGATTCTTTACATTTTTAGTTTTGCATTTTGACTTATTAATTAGTATGCAATTAAGTCTTAAGTTCCTAGGTCTTAATTTCTACAATTTGTAATTAATTGTGTTTGAATGACTTTTGAGTCCTTGGTCATATCCATGCCCATTTGGCCTTTAAAATGGCACATAATGCTCTTTAAAACTCATATTACCAATATTAAAAAGCTTTTTCTTATTCAACCCCTTTGGTGTTGTGTTTCCTTTTAAATCTTACTTCAGATTTGATGTTTAAATCAATTCATCAGATTAGTCATGATCAAGCTAATTCTGGAGTGAGTTGTCTTAGGATCTAAGAGTGATCATCATAGCTTCTAAGTTTGATCTAAGTTAGCTTTATCTGTGATTGTTTGCAAGGATCCTAAAAGGACCTCTAACTTTGCATCCATCAAACATTGTGGGCACTTATCAAGTAACATATGGATTAGACCTTGGGCTTTATTGATGACTAGGAGGACTTTTATAACTACAATTGGGGAAACATGATTTTCAAGAAAACCTTGAATAGCTTACAAGGTGCACTTAGAGGAAAGTTGCACTCTACATGAACAAGTCTGCTAACAATAAGTTGCCCGATTCGTACAATTTATATGGATTTTCAATTGCACTCTAGGTTCGTTTACTATATTTTAACATATTTGTTATTGGTAACTTACTATTATCACGTGCTAACAGTTGTTCTTTATTGTTCTTCATTCAACGAACATTGACGAATAGGTTGTCTGTAATGCCATAATGCGCATAATGTGATGGAGTTGCACGTACTCACTTGAGACGAAAGTGATTAAGAACCAGGTGTTTGGATCTCAAGTGATAGGTCGTTCTTCCTTACATTTTGTAGTTTACATTGTAGTGTATATGGTTTATTTTGTAATTCTAATTTAAGTTCATAATGATTACATGCAGGCTCATATAAATGACCTCGTTTCGATAGATAATGAGCGGCACTTCAGATGGTTCTTAAGAGCCTCCTCATTCTCCACCAAAAAATGTAATGTGGCGAGGAAAGGGTGGTTGCACCTAATAGGGTGCACGAGTCATTGGAGGGTGTCATAGGAGGACCACCCGTGACAATTTGAGATGGACCAAATACAACTACTATATTACAAACGACGTGTGACTGCAGTCAGTACTTGCAACGATTCGAAAGCTAAATTAGATCGCATGGAGCCTCTTTCATGACTGAGTTGAAGGTGATAAAAAAATTTGTTAACGATAATTTTGAAGGTAAATTATGATATTCATTGGTTTTGTTTCTTTAAGGTTTATGTTCTCTTTTTAAATTTATTTATTTTGTAATATTAATGTATTTTTTTATTCTACTTCTATAGGTAAGTTAGTTGATCCCCAGCCATATTATGGGGATGTTAAAGACCCTTCATACCAGACACTAAGTTCCAATGGCCTGCTACCTGAGGATGCACCTGTTTCAGAAGATCCACTAATCATGGTTAGTTTTGAAGTTAGGATAAATGATGCAATACATTCCATTAGATGATATGGATGATGTGTCCCCATTGAGATATTATCAGGTGAGGAAGAAACGGCTGGTCCATCGAAAATTTTACTAAAAGACTTAAAGCCCATGGTATGTTCGTAATAATAAGATGAAATGGTTAAGAAGTGGCTTACATGTTTTTCCTGACATTTATTTATTTTTGTGTTGCATGCAGCTTGAGGAATTTGACGACAATGTCATTTTATTATCGGGCCTAGTTGTAGTTGAGAAAAGAAGGACTACATGGAAGAGGTAAGCACCATGGAAGCTTTGTAGTCCATATTTTGACCATTCAGGCTGGACGAGAAAGCGAAAGATAAAAGCATACAACCTAATGTCGAAGATCGTAGTTAAATTCAAGAGGCAATTCACCGTATTCATGGGTGACGATAGGACATGCAATCAATGTCACACCCCCTCCCGAGCTTAACCCTTTTGCCTAAAAGAAGGTGTGAAGACAATGGACATTACCCTTTTCTACTGTCCATTACCCTATTCTTACCAATCACATCTTAAGCTAGAAATGGTTATAAACCATGTATATTTATCTTCTAGTGGCACTACGACATATCCTTCTTTTGCTACCTGGGGGGAAAACAAAACATTTAGAAAACATGAGCTGGGGAAGCTCAATGAGTAGTATATTTTGTATGAAAATAGGTTTTGTTTTTTAAATTCATTTTGGAAAATATTTGCACAGACAGTCAATTACAGGATCACACTAAAGTATGAATGACCTCAGTCTAGTAACTGAGATGATGTTGGTATGATCATATGTTTCTCTAGAAATGCAATGTTTCAATCAACCATAAATTCAAGAAAACAATTACAGTACCCAATCCAACCCGCCGAATGTGTATATGTCGGCAATTCCTGCTAGTCATACTTGGCTAGGCTGACAATCCCAACCAGATTTGTTAGGTTTTATACCCTAAACTTGTAGATAGTAAATGTTATTAATTAACCGTCATCAATAAAGAGTTATAGAAGTTAATTTAATAAATATTATTGTTTATGTTATTTGTCTATTTTGTCTTAATAACCCTAAATCCAATAAACTAACATCCAAGGCTACCTTATGAGTCTTGAACTGTATATGGAGACATACATGGATCGATGTTTAAGATAGCCTAAAGGTCTATGGTATAGGGATAAGGTGGGTACCTTATCCTGGTAACATTATGAATACGACCCATTTTGTATTTGATACAAATGCAATTATCCAACGCGTTCATGTAGTTGACATGCGAGTGTGAGTATCCTATGTATTGAGTTTGCATAAGACTGGACCACAAAATAGTAACCACAAGATGTAACACTATTAACTAGTTAGGTTCCTATTTCAATAGGATGACCTAGACAACTTAATCTTAATTCTGAGTATATTATGAACTTCTGTTCACGAGGGATAGTCCACTGATTTTATGGGTGAGGATGGCCAGTTCACAGACTCAATATGCCTACTATTTTAGGGACAAGACCGAGTGGGGAGTTGGAAACATAATAATACAAGATGGAATTCACTCCTTCCCACCTTAAAGGTAAGTAGATGAGTGTTCCCTTAAGTGGCATCTCTGAGACTTGAACAAAGGGCCCTACCCTTTCATTGGCCCGAGAGGGGTTTCTATTTATTAGTTGGACCATAAACAGGTTGTTCATTAAAGAAGCACTAGTACTTAAGGAGTCTGAGGTAACCCAAAGGTAAAATGGTAATTTGACCCAATTGGTGTTACGAACACTCGTGAAGGACTAACTTACTATTATTGGTCTATATTTATGAACACAAAAATATATCTGTAGTGAGAATAGTGCAATTGTGGGTCTTTAGTGGAGTGTACCCACAGTTAACGATATTGATTAACTTGGTTAATGGGTTTATCTAATTAATTTCATATCGTTGGAGCTTCTGATCTACAGGTTCATCAGGTCCTCTTATTAGCTCACTAAAGGATATTTAAGAAGGATGATTGGAATTGTTTAAATTAATTTTAGGAAACCATATACTAATGTGATTCATATATAATTGATTATGGATATGATCTATAATTCAAATTAAATTGGAAAGTAACATTTAAACAAAATTCAATTAATTAATTAAAGAGAATTAGATTCACAAAGATTAACTAATAGAGATGTATTACAAATATACATATGATGTTTATGATAATTAAATATATATACATTAAATTGGATTTAATGTACAAATAGTTATTTAATTAATGTGAAAATTAATATTTAATTATACTAAATAAGTGTTATTTAATTAATTGGACTAATTAATTAAATAAGTGCTATTTAACTAATTAATTATGGAAAAGGGAAATAAGAAAAGGATTAGGAAAAGGGCTTGACCCTTTTCTATATAAGACCTCCCTATGACACTTTTGGGACACACTGACAATACATAACACATAAGTGTTATATTGCAAAAAATTTTCTAAGTCAAAAAGAGAATCCTTTCTACTCTCCAAAACTATTTTCTCCTCTTCCTCTCTCAATAGTTGGATACCACTTGTCCCTCTGTTGGAATCCTAGAGAAGAATGAGGTTACTCTCGTGGTAGTATTCGAGATTGTTCAAGAAATCGTTCATGATCAAAATCGTTGGAGGAGCCATTCGTTGGAACTTAAAGAGGATTGTTCATGAAGCTTAAGAATCTACAAGGGCATGAATGGTTCTAATATTTTTCCCTAAAACATTTTATATTACATGTTTATATTTTGTTTTAGTATACTAAATTTGTTTATGTAAAAATTGAATTACGGGATGCAAGACGTTCACAATGCTTCTGTTGCGGAATTCGATCCTTTCAAGATTATACTGACAATCCTAACCAAACCTCCACGAGATATGCTAATAAATTTCCAGGTACAATTCTAGTTCCCAATCAAATACATGTATTCACACAATTTCAGAAAGTAGTCAAAATATCAGAAAATCAAAAGAAGACATATTTTCTAATAATGCCACGGGTTTCTAAACCATACATGTATACATACATACATACATATATGTGTGTGTGTGTAACCATATAAACATATAAATTCACAAAGACATAGGAAGTAAAACCACTCACTGTTCTCCGAATTTAAGGTTAAAAATAATCTTAAAACATCCTCTTAACCCTAAACCTAGCTTACTAACCCTAAAAGACTCAAACTAAATCTTTGGATGGAGATGAACAGCTGTGGGCACAAGGTCTTGTCTCCACAACATAGTTTGGCGCAAGGTAGCTTGGACAGCTTGATGTTAGGCACAAGGCAGCTCTTACTCAATGCATAGATGGTTCTCCTCAATGCAAGGATGGCTTCTTCAACGTATTGTCCTTGCTAACTTTCACCAATCACCTCACTTTTTAGTCTTTTTCAAAGGATTTTTGAGTTATAGAATGAAATAAGATCCTCTGAGGGTATTTATAGGCTTCAGCAAACCATCCTCATCATCCCTTCCTACCCTCAATGCATGGCATTGTTGGGGATGATGCCTTAAACTCTCGTTGGGTCCTGTAGTTTGTCAACATAGTTTTGAACAAACGTTTATGATGTAATAATATATCATATTTTTCTTCACTTTTGTCTACGGAACATTGGATGTTTTATTTTCTTTACCACAAACCAATAAACTAAGATCCCTGGTTGTCATTGTAACTTAAGCATGTATGTGGAGACATATAAGTGGATCATGCCTTAAGTGATAACCAAGATGGCCTGTAGTATATGGATATAGGAGGGAAACCTTATCCTGGTAATTCTACGGATGCGACCTACTTTGTAGAATAGCTACAAGTGTTGTGACTTGCTACAGATGGTCTAATCTTGATCATTCATGTGGAGACATGCAAGCGGGGGCGTCTTATGTTGGGATTAGTGTCCTAATTCTCCCGGAGTCTCATTGTTTTGTAAAGATACACATTGTTAAATGAATAAAATAAATGTTATTTAATTCTGGCATTTACTCATATCCAATAAACAAAGCTCCTTGGTTATCTTATGTGAACTTAGACATGTACATGTGATATACAAGGGGATCATGCCTTAAGTGACAACCTAAATTGGTTTGTAGTATAAGGATTAAGGTAGGATACCTGATCCTGGTGACACTACGGATACGGCCCGCTTTGTAGAGGTTTGCAAGTGTTGTAAACTACTACAGATGGTAGATCCTAACCATTCATGTGGAGACGTAGAGCGGGGTGTCCTATACAAAGAGTTTGTATAAGACCTGGACCACGGATGACTAGACTCTGTATATAATGTCATTGATACTAGAGACTTGCATCTAACCTAAATGACCATAGGTGGCACAACCTCAATCCTGAGTGTTTTGTGAACTCCTACCTTTGAGGGCGGTCCTTTGATTAGTATGGGTGAGAGTGGCCAGATTGCCAACTCAACATGCCTACCTTTTTGGGGACTTGTCTGATCTGGGAGCTAGGAACTCAATCCACAATATGGAATTCACTCTTTTCCCGAAGCAGGGATAAGTAGAGAGATTGCTCTCTTAAGGGCTGATTCCGGGGCTTGAACATAGTGGTCATAGCTTCTCTTTAGAAGAGAAGACTTAGTCATAGTAGGACTATAATTTATGTTCATTAGAGAGATCAGTGGTACTTAAGGAGACAGATGTAACTACAAGAGCATAACGGTTATTGGCCCAGCTATACTTACGAGCGATCTGTGAAGGGTTGTCGCACTACTTATTGGTTAAGATGGACACATAATATATCTGTAGTGAAGAGAGTTCAGCTATGGTCTTTAGTGGAATGTCTGGTAGTTAACGGATGATGGATCACGTGACTAAAGAGTTTAGTCAGTTATTCACGTACCGTTGGAGCTTCGGATCTACATGTCCATAAGGTCCCCTTGGTAGCTTGGATTCTATTAAGGATCAGTTCTTAGTGTTGATTTGAAATGTTCAAATTGACAAGAGGTATTTTGATTATATATGATATAATCGGTATGATGTATGAGATACATCTAATGGAGAATTGATGTAAATGAGATTTACATTAATTATCATGGAATAGAAAAAGAACTATGGTTTATGTTTCATGAGATGAAATATTAAAACTATAGGTTATAAATATAGTATGATAAGTTGGTTATCATTTATATTTATGATAATATTAATTATTAGATAATTAATACTTTTTCTTTTAAAATAACCAAAGTAGTGGGTGGTTATTGGATCATGGTAACCGTGAGTTTAAAAGGAAAGTAGTTTCCTATTTTGAAAGAGGAAGTTTTCACAAAAGTTTGAAAAGAATTTGAGTTTTCTCTCCGGTGTAAAGAAACTCACGGAAGTCGTTAAGTAAATACAGATTTACTAAACGACAGTTGGGCGAGCTAAACGACCGTACAAGTGCGAGCTATGCGATCGTGCAGTGTTTACTAAACGATCACATAGCTTTACTAAACGATCGTTGGCCCAAGGTAAATGATCGTGTGGAGTCTGTAGGTAACAGACCGAGCTAGACGATAAAGCTAAACGATCGCATAGCTTTTGTTAGATGATTGCATGGTTTTATCTAAACGATTAGGCATCGACCTATGCGATAGGTCTCCGACTTCTCCCACTTGCCCAGTCTGTACGCGATCGTTGTTTCCTCCATTCGTCTGCCTCACACCAAGTCTGAACATAACCCACCCTCTGGATTCTCACACTAAGAATACCAAGGTCGCCTTGTTGGTGGTGTCAGACTCAACTCGACATCGTCGAGGTTTTCTGGAGGCCGTTTGTAGTGCTGCGGAGGAGTTCATGACTGAGGAGATCGTTGAGGATGAGTGCGAACTGTTCGTGCTGTGTCGTGCGGTGTTGTGGTCGTGTAGATCGAGCGCTCGTGGTTGTTGTTGTTCGATCAGAGTTGCACATTGGAGCATGGAGACGTTTCTGCCGATGTGCATAGAGTTTTCTTTCTATGCATTTATATTTGTTCATGCTGTAATTTCTCTGTATATTTGCATCATCGTTTGTTTTGAAGTCGATTGTAAATGTATTGTTGATTCATGATTGTAATTTGGAATAGTCTTTGTTCCGCTACTCATGAAAATCTCGTGTTCGATTTCCATCAATTGGTATCAGAGCCAGGTTCTCTAATATTCCAAATTATAGATCTAAATCGAACGTTTTTTTACAGTCGCGGTGGGTTTCTACATTTGTGGATGGATTTTATGAATGTTTCGGGTTTAAATTGCCTTTTTGTTAAAGCTTTCAATATTACAAAGTGTTAATTGTAAGGGCCCCTGTGTTTTTTGGGCGAAATTAACTTTGCAATCGAGTCTGTAATTCGAAAAGTTCAAGTTCGTCGAGTTGTTTGTGATGAAGCTTTGGCGCATGACGATGCACTTCTCAACGAAGAAGAAGGTCAAGCATTGGTCGGATCGTGTAGCCTCAGGTAAACGATCGTAGGGATTTTACTAAGCGATCATTTTGATTTTTTTCTAGACGATTGTGTAGTATTTTCTAATCGATTGTTTAGCTAATGCTAAGTGATGGGGTAAATCGTTTACCATATCGCGTGGCATTGGTTGCACGATCGCGTAGGCACTGGAGGTAGGCGATCGTAGTGGGAGCATGCGATGCTTGTCGTTTAGTAGAAGGCGTGTGCTAGACGATCACGTAGTTAGCAAGCTTCATCACTTAGTTACTACCTATGCGATCGCACGTATACAATACATAGACGCTAGCTAAGCGATCGCTTAGGCGATGGTGCTTCGCGACATCGTAGTCACTTAGGCGATCGTGGAAGGCGGGCGTCATGAAGAGCGCGCTAAGCGATCGTGTACTTCAGACTTTATTGCTTTGTAAAAGTACACGATCGTGTAGTAATAACTAAACGATCGTTTGGATTTTTCTAGACGATCGTATAGTAAATGCTAAACGATCGTTTAACTCTGGGAGCGCTGGTAAGCGATAGAGTAAATAGTTTGTTTTATCGTGTAGACGATCGCGGGATGCTTAGTACATGATGGATGGTTAGAGAAGCGATGCTTTGCCGATCGGTTCAAGACCTGGTTCGCCTATTTGAACCGGAGACTTCTTGTCTTTGTAATAGTTGGCTTTCCTTTTTGTGTTTTTAAGGCAATTTTACCCGGTTCATCAACTTTTATTGCTTATACATGTGATATATGATGCTTATATATCAAAGTATTTGTCATATAGTTAAAAACCCACTTTAGGTTGTGCAATTATTCATGCATCATGTATTATAAATGTTATAATCTTGCATGAAGAAATTACTTGAAAGCATGCATATGAATCATGAAATATAAGAGTTATATTTTGCATGCATTGAGCATTATCATGCATCATCCTTTTATTATAATGTTATAGTCTAAGGGTGAATGGAAGCATGTTTTGCTTGTTTCATTGTTGTTTTGTATAAGTGTTATATAAAAGAAGTAGCAATGAATGGACAATGCATTGTGCATGACACTTAGGCTATTTATAATCGTTATGAATGCCTTGCATGTGTTAGCCTTGCATTGTGGTGGTTGTTTCCATTTATAAGTGTTATAAAGGAAATTAGACCTAAAATCAATAATTTAGAGTTGCATGTGGACTTAGGGTAAACTCAAGTTTTTAAAAGGGTTTTAAAATTGGTTTGAGATAGACCTAAGTTCAAATGGATCTAAAGAGTTTAGTAACCTAGATTAATCTTTTAAAATCGGTTTAATAGGATTAAATTAGTTGGAATAAAAGATTAAAATTGTTGTAAGTCTATCTATAAGGGACCTTTTGTCTAAGGCGGGTTCTGGCTAGGTTGGGGTTCTTAGGAACCTACGTAGAAAGGTGAATTAGATAGATTTTCAACAAACATGCGACGTTTTGGTCAAAAACTCCGTTAAAGAGTTTAATGGATGATGATCAAAAGTTGTTCAACTATCCAAGGTAAAAGTTACTCTTGGGAAAACCTAAAAGTCATTTAGTTAAAATCCTTAGCCGTGTTTTTCTAAGTAAACTAAACCCTAGGTTATAAAATACTCAATGGGGGGAGGAGGCGTATCAGATATGTCTATGATTCCACTCAAATATCTCCCTATATGTTCACACCGTGAGATTCATGCTTGGCCTCGAGATGCCCTAGGATTCATCCCCCTTCGGATGGTGTTTGGATGAGTCAATATCAAGGTGGACGGAGAGAGTATTTATAGTAAGTGGGTGAAGGGTGTGTGCCAACACGTCCTATGGTCTCTATCATTGGTTCACACCGTGAGATCATTCTGTACACCCTCATGTCGCCTTCGATGCGGCCCCCTTTGGATGGGTTTTGTGCAGTTGGTCAATATTAAGGTGAACTCCAGAAATGGATAGGGCCGCTTTAGGTTTTGCCCCAATCAGATTTTTTCCCTTCGGATTGGCCTTTTGGGACGGACCTCTAGGGCTTAAAATGGCGGGTCACACTTACAGGAGATTGTTAAGTAAGTTAATGATCTCTTGGCCAAATCAATGATGGATTGTCGTTATAGGAACAAGAGTTGTTCTGGTATTAATGACTGGTCTATCTTCTCAATTCAGAGGAGGGATAACTGACCTCTCTTCGGCAGCTTTTGTCCTAAACCTTTAAAGTGTCATTGCAAAACTAAATGTTGCACGGGGTTCATGTTAGTTTTGCTAAAACCTTATTGGATGTTGTTTTGTTTTACAACGGGTATTTGCTTAAAACCTAACATAGGTCAATGTGTTTTTCTTTTCAGCAACTCGTTAGTATTTCCATTTAAAGCTTTTAAAAATAATTGATTTATTATAGTGGAAAGAATCGTGCGAAATGAATTGCGTGGCAAATGACCTCTATCCCACTACTCTCCAAAAAAGGAGACAATATAGTAAATATGATTTATTGGTCTTGGAGACATGTCTGGTAGAGAATGATGATTCTGCTTGGATCATTGATTCAGGTACTACCAATGATGTCAATTCCTCTTACCAAGGATTTAGTTCTTGGCAAACGTTGCCACAGGGAGAGATGACTCTTCGAGTCGGTAATGGTGAGGTTGTTTTCAGCTGTTGCTGTAGGCAGGCTGAAGTTATTTATTGACAAGAAACGTTATCTGTTACTGGATAATGTTTTTGTAGTTCCTCATATTAAGAGGAACTTAATCTTGGTTTCTTGTCTCATTGAACAAGGCTATACCATCTCATTTTCTGAGAATAAAGTGTTTATTTTCAAGGATGGAATGGAGATTGGTTCTGGTTCAATGGAAAATAACTTATATATACTAAGGCCGTTAGTCATAAAAGCCTTGTTTAACACTGAAATGTTCAGTATGGCAACAACAGCTAAAAGACCAAAGGTTTCTCCAAAGGAAAGCGCCCATCTTTGGCATCTGAGGTTAGGTCACATCAACCTCAATAGGATTGAGAAGTTGGTGAAAAGTGAACTTCTAAAGAGTTTAGAAGAAAACTCCTTGCCGATATGTGAATCATGCCTTGAAGGCAAGATGACCAAATGACCTTTTACTGGAAAAGGTTACAGAGCCAAGGAAGCCTTGAAGCTTGTACATTCAAACCTCTGTGGTCTGATGAATGTTAGAGCTCGAGGTGAGCATGAATATTTCATCTCTTTCATAGATGATTATTCGAGGTTTGGATATCTCTTCCTAATGCAACGTAAGTTTGAAGCCCTTGACAAGTTCAAGAAGTATAAAGCTGAAGTCGAAAACTTGTTAGGTAAGAAGATAAAAACACTACGATCTGATCGTGGTGGAGAGTATATTGACCTCCAATTCCAGAACTATATGATAAAACATGGGATTGCGTCCCAACTCTCGACCCCAAGTACACCTCAGTAGAATGGTGTATCAGAAAGGAGAAACAGGACCTTGTTGGACATGGTTCGATCTATGATAAGTTATGCTCATCTTCTAGACTCGTTTTGGGGTGCATGTTATATCCTGAACAACGTTCCCTCAAAAAGTGTTTCTGAAACACCTATTGAGTTATGGAGAGGCCGTAAAGATAGTTTACACCACTTCAAGATTTGGGGCTATCCGGCACATGTGCTGGTGACTAACCCCAAGAAGTTGGAACCGCATTCGAAGGTTTGCCTCTTTGTGGACTACCCCAAGGAAACGAGAAGAGGATACTTCTATGATCCAAATGAGAACAAAGTGTTTGTTTCCACTAATGCTCTCTTCTTAGAAGAAGATCACATGAGGGATCATAAGCCACGAAGTAAGCTCATTTTACGTGAGATCTCAAGTGAGATTGAGACTGCTGAGGGTTCAACAAGAGTTGTTGAACAGGCCGACAGATCAATAAGAGTTGTTGAGGTCGGAACGTCTAGTCAACCAGCTCAAGAGTTGAGACTGCCTCGACATAGTGGGAGGGTTATGAACCTACCGGATCGCTAGGATTTGACTGAAGCCCATAACATCATTACGAATGAGAGGGTCGAAGGTGCATTGTCTTTTAAGAAAGCAATGGAGGATGTTGACAAAGATGAATAGGTTAAGGCCATGAACCAGGAAATGGAGTCTATGTACTTCAACAACATCTGAGAGCTTGTTGATCCACCTAATGGGATAAGACCTATTAGGTGTAAGTGGATCTATAAGCGAAAGAGAGGTGTAGATAGAAAGGTGCAAACCTTTAAGGCTAGACTCGTGGCAAAGGGTTATACCTAGATTGAGGGAGTTGACTATGAGAAAATTTTCTCACCTATTGTCATGCTAAAGTCTATAAGGATTCTCCTGTCCATAGCCACATTTTATGATTATGAAATATGGCAAATGGACATCAAGATTGCTTTTCTAAATGGTAATCTTGAGGAGACCATCTATATTGTGGCAAAGAGTTTGCAAGCTTAATAGGTCAATTTATGGGCTGAAACAAGCATCTCGATCTTGGAACATCAGATTTGACACTGTTGTCAAGTCGTTTGGCTTTGACCAGAATGTTGATGAGCCTTGTGTTTACAAGAAGATAACAACTTAATAGCTTTCCTGGTACTATATGTGGATGATATCCTTCTCATTGGGAATGATGTAGGATATCTGACTAACACTAAGAGTTGGCTAGCTGCCTAGTTCCAAATGAAAGATTTGGATGAGGCACAGTATGTTCTTGGGATCCAGATCATTTGTGATCGTAAGAACAAACGGTTAGCCCTGTCTCAGGCACTGTACATTGATCAAATGTTGATCAGTATAGGATGTAGGATTCCAAAAGGGGTTTGTTACCTTTCAGGCATGGAATCGTTCTGTCTAAGGATCAATGTCCTAAGACACCTCAAGAAGTTGAGGAGATGAGACAAATTCCCTATGCTTCTATTGTAGGAAGCTTGGTGTATGCAATGTTGTGTACCAGACCCGATATTTTCTATGCAGTAGGGATTGTCAGCCGATATCAGTCCAATCCAGGATTTGATCACTGGATGACAGTTAAGACGATCCTCAAATATCTTCGGAGAACAAGGGACTACATGCTCGTGTATGGAGATAAGGATCTGATCCTTACAGGATACACGGACTCTGACTTTCAGACCGATCGAGATTCTCGCAAATCGACATCGGGGTCAGTGTTTACTCTGAATGGAGGGGCTGTAGTTTAGCGAAGCATCCAGTAAGGATGCATCGCGGACTCCACTATGGAAGCCGAATACGTAGTGGCTTGTGAAACAGCTAAAGAGGCTGTTTGGCTGAGGAAGTTCCTTACAGATTTGAAAGTTGTTCCAAATATGGATTTGCCTATCACTCTTTATTGTGATAGCAGCAGGGCTGTGGTAAATTCGAAGGAGCCTCGGAATCATCGTCGAGGTAAGCACATAGAACAGAAATATCACCTGATCAGAAAAATTGTGCGTCGCGATGATGTGATAGTCAAGCAGATCGCATTGGAGCACAATGTTGCTGATCCCTTTACAAAGGCCCTCGCGGCTAAAGTGTTCGAGGGTCACCTGGAGAGTCTGGGTCTGCGGGACATGCGGCATCTTGTCTAGGGAAAATGGGAGATGATACTGGGGTATGCTCTAGTTGATTGTATATTTTACATTTTATATTGTATTGTACATTAGTCTCCTATGTCATTAGGACAAGTGGGAGATTATTGGGATCGGTGTCCTAATTCTCTCGGAGTTTCGTTGTTTTGTAAAGATACACATTGTTAAATGAATGAAATAAATGTTATTTAATTCTGGCATTTACTCATATCCAATAAACAAAGCTCATTGATTATCTTATGTGAACTTAAGCATGTATATGTGATATACAAGTGGATCATGCCTTAAGTGATAACTTAAATCGGTCTGTAGTATAAGGATTAAGGTGGGATACCTGATCCTGGTGACACTACGGATACGACCCGTTTTGTAGAGGTTTACAAGTGTTGTAAACTACTACAGATGGTAGATCCTGACCATTCATGTGGAGCGTGGAGCGTGGAGCGGGGGTGTCCTATACAAAGAGTTTATATAAGACCTAGACCACAAGATGACTAGACTCTGTATATAACGTCGTTGATACTAGAGACTTGCATCTCATTTAATCGACCATAGGTGACACGACCTTAATCCTGAGTGTTTTGTGAACTCCTGCCTTTGAGGGCGGTCCTTTGATTAGTATGGGTGAGAGTGGCCAGATTGCCAACTCAACATGCCTACCTTTTTGGAGACTTGTCTAATCTGGGAGCTGGGAACTCAATCCACAATATGGAATTCACTCCTTTCCCGAAGCAGGGATAAGTAGAGAGATTGCTCCCTTGAAGGCTGATTTTGGGGCGTGAACATAGTGGCCACAGCTTTTCTTTGAAAGAGAAGACTCAGTCATAGTAGGACTACGATTTATGTCCATTAGAGGGATTAGTGGTACTTAAGAAGACAGGTGTAACTACAGGGGCATAATGGTTATTGGCCTAGCTGTACTTATGAGCAATCTGTGAAGGGTTGTCGCACTGCTCATTGGTTAAGATAGACACATAATATATCTGTAGTGAGGAGAGTTTAGTTGTCGATCTTTAATGGAGTGTCTGGCAGTTAACGGATGGTGGATCCCGTGACTAAAAAGTTTAGTCAATTATTCACGTACCGTTAGAGCTTCAGATCTACAGGTCCATGAGGTCCCCTTGGTAGCTTGGATTCTGTTGAGGATCATTTCTTGGTGTTGATTTGAAATGTTCAAATTGACAAGAGGTATTTTGATTATATATGATATAATCGGTATGATGAATGAGATACATCTAGTGGAAGATTGATGTAAATGAGATTTACATTAAGTACCATGGAATAGAAAAAGAACTATGGTTTATATGTTTCATGAGATGAAATATTAAAACTATAGGTTATAAATATAGTATGATAAGTTGGTTATCATTTATATTTATAATAATATTAAATATTAGATAATTAACACTTTTTCTTTTAAAATAACCAAAGTAGTGGGTGGTTATTAGATTATGGTAACCATGAGTTTAAAAGGAAAGTAGTTTCCTATTTTGAAAGAGGAAGTTTCCACAAAAGTTTGAAAAGAATTTGAGTTTTCTCTCATGTGAAAAGAAACTTGCGGAAGTCGTAAAGTAAATATAGATTTATTAAATGACGGTTGGGCGAGCTAAACGATCGTGCAGGTGCAAGTTATGCGATTGTGCAGTGTTTACTAAACGATCGCATAACTTTGCTAGAAGATCGTTGGCCCAAGGTAAAGAACCGTGTAGAGCCTGTAGGCGACAGACCGAGCTAGATGATAAAGCTAAACGATCGCATAGCTTTTGCTAGACGATCACATAGTTTTATCTAAACGATTGGGCATCGACCTATGTGATAGGTCTCTGACTTCTCCCACTTGCCCAGAATGATCGTTGTTTCCTCCGTTCGTCTGCCTCACACCAAGTCCGAACAAAGCCCACCCTCTGGATTCTCACACAAGAATACCAAGGTCGCCTTGTTGATGGTGTCAGACTCAACTCGACACCGTCGAGGTTTTCTGGAGGTCGTTTGTGGTGTTGCGGAGGCCGTTCGCTATTGCGAAGGAGTTCGTGACCGAGGAGATAGTTGAGGATGAGTGCGAAGTGTTCGTGCTGTGTTCTTGCGGTGTTGTGATCGTGTAGATCCAGCGCTCGTGGTTGCTATTGTTCGATCAGAGTTGTGCATCGAAGCGTGGAGACGTTTCTGCCGATGTGCATAGAGTTTGCTTTCTATGCATTTGTATTTGTTCATGCTGTAATTTCTCTGTATATTTGCATAACCGTTTGTTTTGAAGTCAACTTTAAATGTATTGTTGATTCATGATTGTAATTTGGAATAGTCTTATTTCACTGCTCATGGAAATCTCGTGTTCGATTTCCATCATCTTATACAAAGAAGTTTGTCTAAGACCGGACCACGAAGTGTTATAGTCTCGTTATATAACGCCGTTCATGACAGAGACTTCACTTCACTAGGATGACCATAAGTAAAATGACCTCAATCCTGAGTGAGTTGGGAACTCCTGCCATTGAGGGCGGTCCTTTGATTTGCACAGGTGCGAGTGGCCAGATCACCGACTCAAACCTACCACTTTGGGGATTCGTTTGATTTGAGAGTTGGGAACTCAGCTACATAAGATGGAATTCACTCCTTCCCGGAAGTGTAAGTAGATAGATTGGTCCCTTAAGGGCTTATTCCAAGGCTTGAACGATGTGGCACCACACACCTTCTCATGGCCCGAGAGGTGTTCACACATAGTAGGACTATGTTGTATTGTTCATTAGAGGGATCACTGGTACTTAAGGAGTTAGATGTAACTGTAGGGGCAAAATGGTAAATTGGCCCAGCTATACTTACGAGCATCTGTGAAGGGTTATCGTACTGTTGATTGGTTATATCCAATGGACATAGAAATATATTTGTGGAGAGAATAGTGCAGCTGTCGGTCTTTAGTGGAATGTTTGGCAGTTAACGGATGGTGGATTTCGTGGCTAAAAAGTTTAGTTAGCTATTCACGTACCCTTGGTAGCTCAATGGATTCAAGTTGAGAATCAGTTTTTAGGTCAATTTGAAGTGTTTAAATTAACAAGAGGGAGTTTGATTATATATGATATAATTAAACGGGTCAATTATATATGATATGGTTGACATGATGTATGAGATACATTAATTGGAGGAAAAGGATATAAATATGATTTATATCTAGTGGAGGGGAAAAGGACTATGGTTCATATGTTGCATATGATGTGATATTAAATCATAGGTTATAAATTTGATGGACAGTTGGTTTGGCTTGCACAGCGAGAGCGAGAGGTGCAGTTATTTGAAAAGAGCGAGATTTGGAAGGCGAAGAAGAGTTCTTCAACTGGTATGTATCTTGTTCTCTTTGTTGTTTAAAGTTTAAAGCATGCTATAATTTGTTGTTAATGCATAACTTGTACATTTGATTGTGGATGCGGTATTTCTATCACAATGAGTTTGGAACGATCTTGCTTCCATTCAGAGGTACTCTTTGATAAGAGTTCCTTTAGACACCTCCTCCTTTTATACAATCTAAGTGTCACTTCCTAGATTGAGCCAACACATAGCTTCTACCACCACCTACTTGCATGTAAGCATGTTGTGCCATCACCTAACCATGTCCAATGCATGTCCCCTCCCCCTCCCCCCCCGAAATGGTCATCCCTCATTTTGCTTGCTCAACTTTTCATCCTCGTCTTCCATCACCTACTTAAATTAACCAAAACTTTATCCAGTTGATCCATGTTCCTCACTTTGCAATCCATCCATCAAGTCAATGCATAGACATTTACCTTGAGTGCATGGGTCCCTTCCTATACGTCCAAATCCCTTCCATCTTCCCGTTTTTAGCCCTCGCTTCCTTCTTGTAGCATGATGTCCTTCCTTGGTTATACCTTAAGTGTATGAATACATCCACTATGCGCTCACTTTCCTTCTTATGTGCCCAACTTCTAGGGTTTCACTACTTGGTGTGCCACAAGCTACCCAATACTTAGTCACATTCTTCCCTAGACCACTCTATACGTGTCCACCTCTTCCCCTATGTGTCCAACTTTCCTCAATTTCATTCTTCCTTGGTTTTTATTCTCTTTTTATGACACAACTTCCTCCTTTGAGTTTATAGCATAGCTATGCATCCACTTTGCCTTTCTTCTCTTCAAGGTATGCGTCCAACCTTTCTTCCCTGTGTGTCCACCTCTCTTGGTGATGCATCGTTCAATGCATGGTTCGTTTAATACTTAATCAACTCTTCTTTAGGAGTCTATCTAACCCTAATTCTCCTAAGAAGATCCTTCCATGCATCCAACATCTTCTAGCATGTGCCCAAGTAGGTCATCTCTACTCTAGTATGCACCAAAGTCTCCTCATCCTCTCACAATGTGTTCAACTTAAGATAAGTATCCAAGGTTAGACCCTACTCATAGCATAATGCACCTAGCATTGTTCTTTATTCTCCTAGCTTGGCTTTTTATTCTCGTAGCATAACTCCTCTTGCTCACAACATATTTTCTTATGCTCATAGCATAGCTTCTCATGCTCACAACATAGTTCCTCCCGTTTATAGCATAGTTCCTTTTTTTTTTCATAGCATAATTTCCAAGATGCCTTTCACATTCAAGGTGACTTTCCTCCCCTCATATTGGATTCAAATTGTCCAACTAAAATGTCTTCGAAGTCTTTCTATGCCTAACCTACCTCTACTATGCGTCCTACATTATATATCCTAGGTAATCTTCCTATGCTATGAGTTTATGCTACAATGCTATGCTATTAATTTACTCACTTAATTACTATGACATTTTCTATTGTCCTATGCAATGATTTGAATCCCTTACTAACACTAGTCAATGTTTTCCTTTTTACTATGCTATATATTCAACTCTTACCTTCATAGCATAGTTTACATACTTAGCCAAATTTCTGACTTCAACCCACTACGCTTCCAACTTTCTCCTTACAATCTGTCCACAACACTTTTTCCCTAAACTTAATCCCACGATTTTACTAAAAAAAATTTCGAGCACTCAACACTTTTTATACTAGGTAATAGAATTCAAGGCCTTATAGTCAAAGTCAAAAAATGGTCGATTCCATGCAAAGGAAATCTTGGTTCGAGAACTTGCTCACACCGAACACGTTCATGACGATGATGTGAGTTAAGGGTTCAATCATACTTTACGTTTATATGACACTTAGTATCTTCTTGTTGCAAACGATTGACACACTAATTCTATTCGTTTGGAACAAGATCAAGGATAATGCACATCTGACTCATGTTAGGAAGAGCTTTACCATGGCAGATAGACTAGTTGTGATGAGTCATTATAATATAATTTCATGTTTACATTTCTCTGTATTGTTTAACTTTATGCTTGTTTGCTTACTGAACTTTCTTAGGTATATTCTTGGCTTATATTCTTAGCTTAAGTGCCTATTGAAGGTAGAGTACACTTGGTTGAAGGATAACAATGTGTTGACATACATAGAAGGAAACTAGTCAGACTACACCATGCATTAAAAGACGGTTGACTACATCTACATGACATACAAAATTTGGGGGGAGGGGTTTCATTGGGTGTTGTTGGTGATTGACACGATAGTGGGGTAGCATTGGTATGGGACTCGATGGTTGCCCTTATGTTGGATGCCAAATTATCAAAGGCGCTGGACAACATGCAGATAGTACTACCAGCTCTATTAAAGAAGGTCATTGTCCTAACAGTGAAGTCGAGCCTACCTGACACCCCTTGAGCAGTATTTCAGGTGAGTACAACACCACAACAGACCAACTATGACTAAATCCCTCTCGGGCCAAGAGAGGGTGTGGCGCCACATTGTTCAAGACCCTAAATCAGCCCTTAAGGGAGCAATTTATCTATTTACCTCGACCTCGGGGAAGGAGCGAATTCTTTCTTGTGTAGCCGTGTTTCCAACTCCCCAATCAGATAAATCCCCAAAATGGTAGGTTTGTTGAGTCAGGATCTGGCCACTCTCGCCTATACAAATCAAAAGATCGCCCTCATAGGTAGTTCACAACTTATTTAGGATTTAGGTCATGTTACCTATGGTCATCCTAGTGAAATGTAAGTCTCTATTATGAACGATGTTATATAGTGAGACTAACATTTCGTAGTCTAGTCTTATACAAACTCCTTTCTATAGAATATCCCCCGCTCACATGTCTATACATGAATGATCAAGATCAGATCTTTTGTAGTACTTTACAACAATTGTAACACCTACAAAGTGGGTCATACTCGTAGTGTCACAAGGATAAAGTACCCAGCCTTATCCATCTACTACAGACCATTTAGGTTATCACTTAAACATGATCCACCCGTATGTCTCTACATACATGTTAAAGTTACAAGATAACCTTGGATGTTAGTTTATTGGTTTGTGGTTAATGCAACTAAAATATCATATATTTTATAGACAACGAGTTTAAATAAAATATTATATATTTTATTAAATAAACAATGAGTTTGTTCAATAATATTTATAAACTATAGGACCCTACGAGATTCAGGGCATCAACCTCAACACCTTGCTGTTGTCTTCCACTCTGATTGATGACATAAAGGGAATATGGGCTCTGCATAACTTGCCAACCAAGAGGTGACCGTATATGCATTGGAGCATAGAGTGTATGGATCAATGTTTCTTACTCAACAACCTACAAATGCATGGTCTGGCACATATATGTTCTCTCATTCAAATTAATGTGACGATTAAGATGACCGTCTATGATTTCGAGCTTGTGGTAGTCAATCGATCTAGTGTATGTCCTCGAATTAATGTCTATAAGTTTTATAACCTCCTCCCCATGGTATGACAAAATCATCTCTCACTTTGCTACTAATGTTTGACGTTCCAAAAATCATTCCTAATGAAAACCTCTTATATAATCTAACAATGCAATTATCCATAGGAATCGAGCATCCTTTAATATTGTATTAATGTACTCCTTAATGTTCGTGGTCATCTAATCATTCTCATTCCACTGTGATACACTCGAGCCTATTTCGATAATCCAATGTCTATAAGATATTTCTGGACACTAGTATAGGGGGCTAACTTATTCCAGTAGTGAAGGAAGATTGACTTACGACATGCTTTCGTTGCAAGGATGAAGTAGGCACATACTTTATCGTTGTTGAACTTCATGGCCAGGTTTAGGCTCAAATGATGTATGCAAAGAGCGTAGAATGCATCCGAAAATATGATCCCGATGGCTTTAGTAATGCTCTTGTGCCAATCAGATATAAACACTAATCCGTTAATCGTGTTGGTCATTTCTTGCAACCTTCTCATGTACCACGCCCACGTATCATTGTTTTCTTTAAGTTGAACGCAACCAGGTATATTTGTTTATTAGCATTAATGGAAATGGCGACAAACATAATACCTTTGTACTTGCCTTGAATGTAAGTTGCATCCACTACAATAACTGGTTAGATATAATTCAAAAAGCCTCTTATTGAAGCTCTACGTGCCATATACACGTACTTGAAATGTCCCTCGAGGTCTAGTTCCAAATCATAATGAGTAACGAGGTTGGTAATCTTCAAGGTCTCCTCAAACCGTGGTAGCAAGAGAAATGACTCTTTAGGGGATCCTCTAGCTAACGTTAGCGCACATTCTAGGGCTAGCCACACCCTCTCGTAGCTAATGTCCAAACCATACTCCTTGCGAATGTTTTGTATAATTTCCTTTGGTTATAAATATGACTCATATCTTGGTACTTGGGACTTTATTAGTTCACTAATAACCTAACTCCTAACTTGTCTATGATCTTGTTTCCTTAGGATTTTTGGGCATGTGAGAATACTAACATATTTGGTGATTTTGAACACATTAGAGTCCTTACTTTTAATTGCCCTGACCTTTCATTTGCATGTCACGTCTACATACTTTACAACATATAGTTTCTTCGTAGATCTATCAACATGATATTGAAATTTTTTTCTGATGACAAAAACATGCAATTTCTTAAATAAATCCTTCTTGCTTAAAAATATATTAACGACTTAGACATCTTCTACCGTAGACTCTGATGACATGACAATGGGGTCCATCATTAATTGAGAGGTATGCTTCCTCTTCCTATAACTGACACCTGGTTCACAACTTGTAATTGAATTTGTAGAATCTTCACCATTAGTTGCGGGCTACTTTCATCCCACGATTCTCCGTTAGCCTATGATTCTTTGTTCAACATTGACCTTACATCTGTCGTCATTGGTCGTTAGCCATTGATTGAGTCAACATGAACATCTACCTCAAACATGTCCACATCCTCCACACTAATATTGACATCAGAATCTATTGTTATATCTACATCCAATACAGACTCCCTATTCAACATCTCATCTATGTCATCTCCCAATTCTAGTGGAACTACATTATCATTAAGTGAACTTAATGATCACACAACATTCAACTTATGTAGTATTCAGGAATAATATGAAGGTGGGAGGGAATTGAGGGTATCTATTGGGCCATTGGGATAGGAAATGATGGTACCATACTTCTAGAGTTATGAACTTTTATTGGTAACTTAGACACTAAAAGAGCCATTTGAGACACATCACTAGTTAAGAAAAAATGAAGGTCTTCTTTATTACTAATCACCAAAGCAGATATATTCGACCTAACATTATACAAACACCAAATTGAAGTGATTGAAAGCATTATATTCTATAAGAAAAATTGAAAGTAGTTACTTCTAGCTTCACATAGGTCTATAAAGGTATCCCACTTAGATTGAGAATATGCCCCACCACGACCACAGATAAAGAAGCCGAATCCATCATGCTATAACTATATCGGGAATAGAGGAAAGATAAGATTAGGTTCGTCTTTGCCTATGAGGATGTCGTAGACTGAACAGTTTCCAATACCAATAGAGATGAATAAAGAAACATACGTTTCTCCATCAGCTGAAAGCTCCCCCTTAGCTTACTAAGGCTTATAGACTTACGCTAGTTCACCTAGCGGTAAACCTTCTTTCTTCACCGGTCGGTTAGGATTGAGCCAATCATCACAGCTTTAGGGGAGTTGGTAATCTCTTTCTAGAGGAATTTGAAAGTTGCTCAAACCTAGGATTTTTTTAGGATCTCCTTACAACAACCTCCACTACAGACAATGAGTTTACGAAGACTTCGAGTTATATATTTGTCATAAAAATTCATCATAAGTTATTTCAACGTCTACAATATCAAACCTTTCAATTGGTCTCCAACATATTCGTTTTTCATTCTCCTTCCATTTGCCTCCAAAATAAACAAATAGACAGGACATCCTGCAAAAATCCAAAAAGATATACAAAAAGTTAATAAAAAAAAAGGCCAGATCTCGGAGAGATTAATGAACCTCAATGAAATAATGTGAATATCTCGCCTAAGATTTAACCCTTCAAGGTCAATCTCGGGGCAACAAACACTGACCTTGCCCGAAATTATTGTCTTATGACCAAGATTATTTAAACAACAATGCAACTATTTCCTTTGGTGTTAACAACACACATGTTAAAAACCAAACGTTTTTCATACACAAAAGATCGAGATATATAACTTGTTTTTGTGATTTTGTGCAGATAGATGGTTTGGGTAGATAGATAGGGTTGAGAGGATTTCTAAAACTTGATAAAACTTTTTAGAAGTAAAATGTGTAGAGCAAGCCAATGGTGGGTTCTTAAAACAATTAATACAATAATATTAAGATAATATAATATATAAGGGTATAATAGCAAATTCAACATTCTAATAATAATCCAGTCACATGGATGAATACAATTCTCTTCATTTTCTAACTCAATCTCCAATGAGATGGCTCGAGAAGAACTCTTTTGACGAGTTTTCAAAAAGGGTTCTAATTTTGAAATGTGAATATTTCACAAGACTGTTTTGAATAATTTCCAAAGAATATGATGTTTAAAATAATAATGCGTACATACTCTGATATATATATATATATATTAGGTTTGGTATGTGTAATTTTGTTTTGGTTGATTTTGATATCTATACTTTTAAAATGTTCATTTTGAAAATAGTTGGACGAAAATATACCAAAACCAAAATACAATGGACTAAATAGTATTTAAACCAATAATTTATCATCGCACTCATATATATAATATATACATATAAACCTGCATGAGTAAACTGCGTAAATTTCCGAAGGCGACGGAAACTTTCCCTTCAGCTTCTTTCGAAAAGTTCGGAGATTGGTGAAAACAGAGCAATGGATGAGAATTGAAGAACGAACTTGAAGATTTCAGCAAACACTGTTTAATCACTTCTTCTTTGTTCCATTCTCCCTGATTTCGGATTCTAGGTCAAGCAAATCTAGGATCATCGATCGCTTGTTCCTTGTTGCAATCGATCATGGCGTCGTCTGGCAGCGGATTGACATTCAAGCTGCACCCTCTTGTGATTGTAAACATTTCCGATCACTACACCAGGGTTAAGTCTCAGATGAATCCTCCATCCTTGACCTGCTCAGCTCCATCTCCTTGCGCCCTAAGTAATGGCAGCGATGTAGCCGATTCTGCAGACCCTTCCACTTCTCCTCCCGCACCTAGGGTTTTCGGTTGTGTTGTTGGAGTTCAGAGGGGCCGCACGGTTGAGATCTTCAACAGCTTCGAGCTTCTTTATGACCCTAAAACTCATTCACTGGACCGCCCCTTCCTTGAGAAGAAGCAAGAGCTCTGTTAGTAATTCCGCATATTTCGTTCATTTCTCTTTTGTTCTTTTGCTTAATGTTGATTTTATCGTTTATGACGATTGAGTTGCGCTCTTGTTTGGAGCAGATAAGAAAGTTTTTCCCCACTTCTACATTCTGGGTTGGTATTCTACTGGGAGTGATGCCTTGGAGTCTGACATGCATATCCACAAGGCTGTGAGTTACCCTTTAAACTGCTATCTTACTATCTTGGCACAAGTAATTTACAGGGTTTTCACATTCCGAAGTATACTGCACTTATTAAATTGTTAAACGGACTCTTAATCCCTAAAGCATTTTCTTTGCACACCTGAGAATTGCGAGTGTTCATTTCTGGGGAGGTCTGTAATTTTCAGATAGGTTTTATTCTTTTAGATTGGAGTCTGTTCGTGCTTAATTAGGGTTTGGATTCCTTTCAAGGGGCTGGATTTTTGTATTTTGGTTTCTCATTTTTTTGGCTTAGTTATCTGTCTTACCTCCGTTTTGTCTCAACTAAACTTGGCATTCTAATTTCCTATTGGGTAAAATGTTGTTCAAGTAACTCCCAATCTTATCCGACTACCGGGTAAAAATGTAACCCTGCAACAAACATTCTAGAGACTTATCTAGAGCATACAAGGGGGTGAAATTTTTTTAGATTTCCTTAATGGTAGAGAAATCTATATATTACCGAGGTTTCTAGTCTGTGAAGGTCACTCAAAACAAATTATTTAACCACCAAGATTTCTAGTTTTAGGCATTTTTATTCTAATAGGAACTTCCTATGCATAGCCTTTCTCGATTGCTTAACGGTAAATAAAGCAATAAAAGATTCCAATGCCTTTAAAATCACAAGTTTATAGATTGAGAGGGCCATTGGTGATAGGGTTCACCCCCTTGCTTGATGACTTATCCTGAAGGCCATGCAAAAGGGATTTGCTACAGTTATACTTGAGCCCTTTGGGATGAGGAGTTAAAGTAGTGTCGTGCCACTCCATTAGCATCCAGTTAACTAGAGAAGTTTCTAGTTTACTGGCCGAAGTTTTTCCCATCTTTACAGTTTGAAATTTATTTATTTACTAGAGTCCAGAATATGTTCACATTTTTCTCTGTGTCTTTTATCAAAAAAAGCTTTAGTTAAGACCAACGTTTATCTAGTTCTACTCTCTCAAAGACTTTTTATAACTATGCCTTTTCTAACAAAAAATAAATAAAAAGTTCTGCTTGTTCTATAACTCTAACAAAAGCCAATTGAAGGTTCTTTGTAATCTTCCTATCCTTCTTTGGATACGTAGCTTGCTTTATGTCTTTAGCTTTCGATGATGGAATTTAATTTCTTATGAGAACAAGAGAAAATATATATAGTGTGATGGATGCAATTGGGTTTTTTTTAATGGGAAATTAGAATATATATAATTGTATGCTGGTTAATTTTGATGAGCTTTCTGACTTTAACAGTTGATGGATATCAACGAAAGCCCTGTCTATGTTCTTCTCAATCCTTCAATTAATCATGCCCAAAAGGATCTCCCAGTTACGATTTATGAGAGTGGTAATATGTCTTGTTTCTTTTCTTCTTACTTACATGGTTTTTATCTGCAGTACTTCATTTTCCTCATTATTTATGTTACCAATAAATTTCTGTGGTTATATGATCCTCCATTTTTCTTCATTACTCTAATACCACTTCTTAGGTAGAGCATCCATGATTTCCTTAAGGGTGCATGCTAGTGCACATAGTTCAGTTTTCATTTACTCAGAGATTGTCTAAGTATTCTTAAGCCCTGGTTTTTACACTTTGTTTTTAAAATTATTTTTGGCACTCAACAATCATGTTGGGAAGCATCAAGAAGTCAATAACTTTTCTCTTGGATGGTCACGAGGACTATAACAAAGTTCTTGGTATTGGAGTTTTTTCTGTCCTGTGGGAATTTTTGAGTAAAAGAAATTGGAAACTATTCCAAGCTTTGGAGAAATCTTGTAGGATGTTTGGGATCTAATTATTTTCTGATGCTTTGCCACCTTTCAACATTTATTTCATCAGTGAAGTAGTTAGAAGTAAATAGGAAGTTTTTGAAGGATATCTCAATCATGCTTGGCTTTCTTGGAGTTGAGTCGTCTTCTTCTTATTATTATTTTATACTTTAAAAGCCTTTCTTTCTTTCTTTCTTTCTTTCTTTTTTTTCATTAAGAGATACTGAGTAATCTGTTTTCTTGGAACCATTGTGGACTTGGGAATGAATTATCCGTATATAGCTTGGAGGAAAACTCTGGAATGTTAGTTTTCGTTGTTTGTTGACTGATATGGAATGGAGGCTGTCTCTTCTGTCTTTGATAGGAGAGTTTGACTTCTGGGAGAAGAGATGTTTGCATTTGGAGTTGTTATACTTTAGAGGGATTCTCTTGTAAGTCCTTTATTTTGGCATTTGTTTTTTTTTTTTTTTTTTTTTTTTGGGATAAGAAACATTTCGTTGATGAATGTAATACCCAAAGAGTACAATGGGGATAAACCAATAAGGAAAATACCCAAATCCAAAACAAAATAAAGCATAACTCATAATGGATAGAAAACAAACAGGATGTATGAAGAGCAAAAAGATACAATCCAATCCAAAAAGGATGTGATAAAAACGGTGAAGATTAGTTCAAAAAACGAAAGAAGCACATGATCATGGCGGATAATCATCAACACAAAAGCACAAAGCATCTAGCAGCCACTTGGGATGAAAGGGTTCCACCATAACAGAAACTTAAAGCCTAAAAACCATTTTTGTCACACCGACATAGAACTTCTTTAAGCAAAGGTTGAGCCTTTTTTCGTACGAAATAGAGCTTTCTAGATTCCTTAATTCTCTCAACCCTCTCTTTTTTTTATTTGCTGAAGAACGGTTTGGTTGCTTCTTTGTCGGGATTGCCTTTCTGCAAAGACCAAGATCTCTAAACCAAGGGGACAGTGCCATCAAGTGTGGAGTTGGGTTATAAGGACCAACTAACGATGAATGATCATAATCATACCAATTTCTGCCCATGTGATCATAGATTTAAGAGGGATGTGGATAAATCGACAAAGTAGGAATGGGGCTAGAAAGATAGGCATTTGTGTTGGCGTCTGATGGTAGAGCAATGATGGCAATGGAGTGCTTGGTGGCCGGTCTAAAAATAGTCCTTTTGATGGTTAAGGAAGGGATGTATGTTGTTGGTGGAACTTGAAGAGGGATCTGAAATGGGAGGGGAAGATGAAGGTCTTTTAGAGGGAGAAGAAGATGGGGCCATAGATGAGGGTTATTGTTGGAAGAAGAAGAAGGTGGAAGGGAAAGGGTTTGTGTATTGGTTAAGGTTGATGGAAAATGAGGGCCAACGTGTGGAGTAGGAAGTTCTTGAGAGATACTGGTGTATACCAATGTAGGAATTTTATTAATGAATAAAAAGTTATTGAATACAAGGGAAGAATCCTCTATTTATAGAGAATTAAATGTTAGATCGAATCCTAAAAGGATAACTAAAAGGAAACTAAAAAATAATTAGGAAACTAAAATGTAACTAATCAAGGATTAACCAAGATTAATTTGAATTTACCAATTGCCCAAATCCTATTACATCATATTATATCCCTAAAAAAAAAAATCGTCCTCGAGTTTTAAAAGGAAAATAAAGGTAAAAGTACAAAAGTAAGCCATTAAAAATGGAACGTCTTTGACCATCCAACACCAATGACAACCAAATTTCATGAGCCATGCCAATGTATAGAATATTTGACTCTTGCAAGAAAAAATTATTTCCATCAAGACTATCACCAATGAATCCAAAAACTAAGTTGTTCAAAATTTCCGTTGCCAGAATAACTTAACCCTACTCCTCGACAAATGAAGAAAACCATTATGATGTGAAAGGTCAGGAAAAATAGGAAAATATGCTACCTTCTTTATGAATAGTAGAATAGCATAATTATGAAATTTGCTATTCACACAAGTCGGGTCACATGGGTCACTGGTCAAGAAATGTGAAATTTGTCCAAATTGGAACCGAGTCTAGGGTTGTTTTAGGGTCAAATTATGTGGGTAATGGGTCAGAAGACAAATATTATCACGAGTGGGTCTTTCGAGTCAGGTCAAAAAAAGAAGAATCCAGGTGGGAGAATCACAAAAACATCCACCTCGCAGAGCTATTTCATCTTCTTCTATCTTGTATAGGATAGCAAGTGGGTTGCAAATGAGCTTCTGACAATTTCCTTCATAAGCCTTCTGCTACCTTCTTCTCCGCAAATGTGGGTTCTTTCTCTTTCTTCGTCAGGTCTTTTGATTCGCCTCTTCTACAGTGGCAGTGATTTCGCTAGAGTACCCAAATTTTTTCAATTCGAAACATGTCATCACCCACGTTGCTTTGCAGTCGACTGCAACTAGAGTTTTAAACTTTTTCAAATCAGATTGCTCATGGGTTTTGTTTTTTTTGCCTCTGCTGCGTCTTCGTTTTCAACATCACCATCATTAATGGTTCCTCTTCGGTCGGTTCAAGTTGTGCAATCTCTAAGTTAATCGTAATGATTTTTTCCTCTTCAAACGCAAGCTCTTCCTCGCACATTTTATCTTCTTTATTTGACTTATTGTCAAATGATTTTTCTCCCTTGCTTATTGTGTCCTTCACACTTGAGTCCCAGATCTCAAACTTTTTGCTTTGAATTCCTTCATACTCAAGTCTCAAATCTCCTGATTTTTCTTTTTTTGTTTGGTTCTTGTTTAGTTTCACACTTTGTGATACGAACCAAGAAATCACATTTTCATCAAATGAACTTGAAGATGATATGAGTCAGGATCATTAAGTTTCCATGCAAATTTTAGATGTTTTTAATTAATTTCCAGCAATTTAGTGTTTAATTTAAGTATTGAAATTATGAACATTGAGTTTAAAGATAGTTGTTGGAAATATGGTGGTTATTTTAACGAGGATGCATTGATGATGAAGACTAGTCAAAGATGGTGGCTGCCATTAATTGATTGTGCATAAAAGATGGTAGTCGGAAGATAATTGTGGGAAGATGAAGAACTTTTTTAATATTTTATTCTGACTTTATGTATTTATATTAAATAGAGTAGAATCTCTACAAGGCTATATAAAGCCTTCTATGACATTTGTAATAGATTAAGAATTTGGATGAATGATAATAGAAAATTCTAAAATGGAGAATTTTGTTTCTTGTGTGTTCTTGTGATAGAATGCATGAATATTGGAGCATTCAAGTGAGGCTTGATCTATCTTGCTTGTGGAGTGCTTTGAAGATCAAGGGTTGATGGGAGTTTCTAATTTTGTCCGATCCTTGGTTCCTTAGATCACTTAAGTAATCTGAATCCACCCTATCTTAGAGGTTGAGATCAAATTGGTTTTGGGGCTGTTGGGGTTGAGTTCTTTGGGTCTTGTTGTTCAACATGGTTCTTAGATCCGATGCCTAGGCTTTCATATGGTATCAGAGCTTTGGCTCTAGATCAGGTATATCTTTCCGTTGTTGCAATGTTTTTCTTATTTCTAATTTATATGTATTTTTTCCTAGTCATCTCAAACATTATATCCATTAGATAAAATGATACAAACCAAGAAATCACATTTTCATCAAATGAACTTGAAGATGATATGAATCAGAATCATTAAGTTTCCATGCAAATTTTAGATGTTTTTAATTAATTTCCAGCAATTTAGTGTTTAATTTAAGTATTGAAATTATGATCATCGAGTTTAAAGATAGTTGTTGGAAATATGGTGGTTATTTAATGAGGATGCATTGAAGATGAAGACTAGTAAAAAATGGTGGCTGCCATTAATAGATTGTGCATTAAAGATGGTGGTTGGAAGATGAAGAACTTCTTTAATGTTTTATTTTGACTTTATGTATTTACATTAAATAGAGTAGAATCTCTACAAGGCTATATAAAGCTTTCTATGGCATTTGTAATAGATTAAGAATTTGGATGAATGATGATAGAAAATTCTAAAATGTAGAATTTTGTTTCTTGTGTGTTCTTGTGATAGAATGCATGAATATTTGGAGCATTCAAGTGAGGTTTGGTCTATCTTGTTTGTGGAGTGCTTTGAAGATCAAGGGTTGATGGGAGTTTTTGACTTTGTCCGATCCTTGGTTCCTTAAATCACCTAAGTAATCTGAATCTAGCTTATCTTAGAGGTTGAGATCAAATTGGTTTTTTGGGCTGTTGGGGTTGAGTTCTTTGGGTCTTGTTGTTCAACATGGTTCTTAGACCTGATGCCTAGGGGTCTCATATCACTTTGTTTGGTTGAATTCTTGATCTTCTTGAGCATTCAAATATAGTTCTTGATGGTTTCTTGGTTGTGGGTGAGGTCATTGATTGCATTATTGCCGATCTTGGACTTCAGTTGTATTTTCTTTGACTCGTGGCAGTGGTAAATCAAAATTGTAACACTTTCTAATTGATCTAGTTTCAAAGACATGTATTCAAGTAAATGATAAACTCCATCGATAGAGCTTTTGACTGATCGTATGTGTCAGGTCGATGTCTTCGGTGATAGGACGGTTGTTTACTCTGCCTCTTTGAGGGTTGTCATTCGGTTATTGTCAGTTGGCCTTTTTCCTTCCATGAGGTCCAAGTTTCTTGGAGCTCTGATACCAATTGGTCTATACTAATGTGGTAATTTTATTAATGAATCAAAAGTTATTAAATACAATGGAAGAATCATTTATTTATAGACAATTAAATGTAAGATAGGATCCTGAAAGGATAACTAAAAGGAAACTAAAAGCTAATTAGGAAACTAAGATATAACTAATCAAGGATTAATCGAGATTGATTTGAATTACCAAATTACCCAAATCCTATTATATCAAATACAATTGGATGGGACAACTGGAGAGCAAGGATTGGGCATAATAGAAAAAGGTTGGTCCTTTTTTGCAACAAGGTACGGTGTGGATGTGATTGGTGGTGGGTTTGGTAAAGATAAAGGTAGTTGGCGTGAAGAAGAAGCTAAGGTCAAATTTGACGGGGTGCTGTCGGATGTAAAAGGTGTTGAAGGGGGCAAATTTTGGTCTTCCGATGGCGTGAAGAAGGTGAGCTCAAATCTGATGTGGGGTCTTTCGAATGGCCCGGTTATGTAAAGTCCATAGTTGGTTGATGAGTTTTTGTCCTATGTGCAGGGAGTGGGTCTCCATGCCATGTTGATCATGCACTAGCCAAGGAAATATGCCATGCTTTTCGGCAATGTATCTGATGAGGGGTAATGCTTCAAAAAAAGGGTCAATCGGTATGGAAATCGAATTAGTGGGCGAAGAAGGAAGGATAAAAATGGCGGGTTAATGATGATTTTCTTCACTTTTAAGCACACTTCCATCACATCCGTACGAGAAAGTCTTCTTGGCAACTTCTAAAAAGCCCCCACAATGATCCCCAATAAGTTTGAAGGTTTCTAGAGATCACTGTCAATGGGGAGATTTCTATCTTTAATCCATCCTCCAAATGATGGCATCATTTGATTTTTGTAGTAAGCTTTTATGCTCCAAGGTTCGAACTTCACCATGAAAGAACCAACCTCATACCAATCATAAATATGATAGGATTGGGTATTAGGGCAGGGGATTAGGGGTATATTAGTAATTAGATAAGTAGTTTGTTAAGGAAGTTTGGTTATAAATACAGTGGATAGGGAAGGAGGAAGGCAAGCAATATTTGGTATATGGATTCGGGCTTGAGAGTTATCTTAGGACTGGGAGGGTCCAAGTGCCTCGAACACTTGGTTTATCTTGTATTTTCATTATCGTTTATCTTTCAATATATTCAGGGTTCTATCAATTGGTGTTAGAGTGGTTCAATTCTGGCCATGGTTTCACATAAGGGATTATGTGAAGAAATAATGAAGAGTATCCGTGAAGGGTTTGATGAGTTGAGGATCGATGGAAGGAGGAGATGGTGAAGGACATGAAGAAGATATTCCAGTCTTTTCAGGATAAAACTTCTCGTGAGGTCGCAAAGATTAAAGAAAATAACATGATGCTATACAAAGTGTTGCAGCAGATGCCAACATTGAAAGGGGAGAAACAATGAAAAACAAAGAAAGAAGCAGGGACTGGGAAGAAGAAGATTAGTCACAGTGTGTCTAAATTGTAAGATGAAGCTATGGCACGAAAAAGTAAAGAATGAGGCTGAACGGAAGAAATCGAGGGGAGGTCGATCTAAATTTTACCAGTGTTCAAGAATCGTGCATGAAACGATGGTCGAAATTTCGAAGAAATACAGACATGGAAAAATTGTAAAGAGAAAGAAAGGAAGATGTCATCGCAAGCGACTAAAGAGGGCACGAGGGATATGGAGGTGTTGACGGTATCGTTTGGCTGAAAGACGCTCAAAGCAACAGAGTTGAAAATTTCACGAAGGGATCGCGATAGATTGCGGGTTCAAAAGATGAAGATGAAAATCGGGATGAGATGTCGGCACAAGGATTGTGAAGACGTTGAGAGATAGGAGATGGAAGTCCAAGAGAGTGAATAAAAATAAAAAAGTACCTAACGGAGGCCATTGCGGGCAACGAGGGAAGGCGGTGTGTGGAAATAAGCGAAAAGCTCTTGGGGTTTTGCAGTGACGAGTGTATAGGTGGATGAAGAATAAGGATCGACGGAAGCCATTGTTGGTGACAAGGGTTGGTTGGTCGAAAACGAAGAGGGGCAAGTCATTGATGGCAAAGAAACAGATAGGGATGGCCACGAAAGGAAGAAAAAGAAAAAGGAAAAAAGAAAGGGGAAACCGCCAACGGAGACCGACGGTGTCAGAGAACACCAACAGGGATGAAGTTGAGGGTGGTGGAAGCGGCGCAAGCTTCGTGAAGGGGCGGCCATGATGAAAATGAAGAGGATGGGTTCACGAAAAGGAAAAGGGGAAAAAAAAACTAGCCACGTGGGTTGTGTTTGGAAGGAGAAGAATCTGGGGAACTTGGGTTTGTTGGCAGGCCCATGATTGGCTGCTTTTCAATGAGTTTTGGAGGCCCTCCTTTGAAAAGGAGAGGTTATGATATTAAAGTTGTTTTTAGGGCTGTTTTTATGTGTTTAAAAAAAGTGTGAGTTGTTATTTTGTTTTGTACCCACTCCTTGAGGACAAGGTGTATTTTAGGGGCTGACAATGTTAGTATTAGGTATTAGTAGGGGTTATTAAGGGGATAAAGGGTATATTAGTAATTAGATAATTAGTTTGTTAGGGAAGTTTGGTTATAAATACAATGTGTAGGGAAGGAGGAAGGCAAGCAATATTTGGTATATGGATTAAGGCTCGAGAGTTATCTCAAGATTAGGAGGGTCCAAGTACCTCGAACATTTGGTTTATCTTGTATTTTCATTATCGTTTATCTTTCAATATATTCGGGGTTCTATCAAAATATTGCTTAAACTCCAGCTTTGTTATTTACTTTCGACCGCTAAGATTGACAGGGCTGATGGAGCCAAAGTCTGACACTTCCCTTTGTAGGGTCCTAAGAATATTGTACCAATTGTCATGGATGTTCTATCAGATGATGATGGTGACTCTGTCAGGGTAGAATGCTGCAAGATCAATGCAACATCGTTAGTGTGGGGAGAAGATGAAGTTGTATGTGTGATTTCAGTCAAAAGGGGGGTGCAGGTGCTTTTGTTTGTCACAAGGCTTCCTTTGGTTATGGAGGGCATCTCTGTAAGATAAAGATGTAGAAACGAGGCTGGTCTGTTTCTTGATGGTAGATTGTGTGTTTGGTACCTTAAGAAGAGAGAGAGAACTTTTTCGGCCAACTTTGTTGAGGCCTTCAGGTAAGATAATTTTATTTAGTGATCTTGGCAAAATGAACTTTCCAATTAGTGATTTTTTCCACCCCAAGATCATATTCAATCAATTGAGTCTTGTTGAAAAACTTTTGGTTCATGGGAGCTTCAATAAGGAAAGAGAAAGTAGTGTGTAATCATGTGAGAAATTCTTTCTTAAGGGAGAGGGTAGAATACTTGTCTCGAGAGGTTTCAGTGATTCTAATTTCATGTGAGATTTCAATGGAAAAAGTTCTCCTATCGATGTTGAAAGACGGTGGGGTGAGGAAGATGCCAAGCTATCTTCCCAACATTCCTCTATTTTGTCGGAGGATACTCAGAGATGAGTGGGGGAATGAGTTTGGAGAAGGGAGAGAGGAGAGTAGAGCATTTTGGATTTTTTTTTTTCTTTTTTGACATTTGTTGGATCCTTTTCTTAGTGAGTTTGGCTTTGATATTTTTGTGGAGGATTAAGATTTTGAAGTGAAGTTTTTCACCTGGCAAGTTTTACTCAGTCTCGATCGGTTTTTGAAAAAGTTGCATTCCTTAGCAGGTTCATTTTGTTGTATTTTTTGTCGGAAGGTGGAGGGACTTGGATCCAAGCAGATCATATCTAGTGGCATAGGAGCCGACTCGGCGTCAAGCCACTGGAGTAATCCGATATGTGGTTCCACATGTTCCACCACTTCTCTGTTCTGCTTTGGAGTTGTGAGTTTGTGGGGTCAATGTGGAACCGCTTCTTCCAAGAGTTTGGATTTATCCTTATATTCTTTCATTTTATCCCAATGAATGTAGTTATTCATTAAAAAATGACTGGCGATATGGTATTTGTTTTTTTGGCTATACTACTGCTAAAATAAGAAAAGATATATTAGGTGTACAATATGGATTAATAGTGTTTGTTTGTGAGAAGGGAATGGGAAACTTTGACTAATTAAATCATGAGGTCTTTTTAAATATCTGGTTTACAAATTTGTTGCACTAATCACTCAGTCCATCCAATTTCATCTTGTTTTTTCATCTCGTCCTCAGTTTAGAGATGTCACTAGCATATAATAGCATGTGGCATGTCACAAGGGTGTGCCGAGTCACATGGCATTTATTGTCTAAATTAATCTGTTAAATAGGTTTAAATAGATATTGATATAGAGGTGTTGGGTGAGATAATTCAGAGTGCAAATTTTTTTAGTTTGGGCTCTTAGAAAGCTATTTTAACCAAATCCCTTCCAAGGATGATTGTCATGGGGTGACCCAAGTGGACGGTAGTTTTTGTTTTTGTGAACCCCAATGAAAATTACTTGTCTCTCTTAATGCCTACATTATACCTGAATGGTAATGTATTTCATTGAAATCTACTTATTACCACGACATTCCCACAGTAAAAGTCCACTAGTCAAAGTTTGAGAAAAGAATTGTTTGCATGGTGGTATTAACTCTTGCTTATTGTTTGTGTTTTTTACAACTATAGAGCTACATGTTATTGAAGGGATCCCTCAGCTAATTTTTGTTCGCTCAAGTTACACTATTGAGGTTTGTTCGCTCTGTCGCTCCCCGAGTCCTTCAAACTTGTTGCAATTCTGGTTATTGAGTTTCTCGCACATTTTTCTGTTCTTACTCTTCAAAGACAGTAGAAGCTGAGCGAATTTCTGTTGATCATGTTGCACATTTGAAACCATCTGATGGAGGCTCTGCTGCTACTCAATGTGAGTGATCTTATACCTTCTGTTTATTTCAATCTGGGGTTAAACCTTGTAAGTACTTACTGCCAGAAAGAAGAATATTATGCTTTGATATGTACTGATATGTTCATAATGAGAGAAATTTGGTCTTGAATGCAGTGGCTGCTCACCTTGCGGGAATTCACAGTGCCATCAAAATGCTGAACAGCAGGATCAGGATACTTCACAGTTATCTTCTGGCAATGCAAAATGGTATTTCAATTCTTTACTATTCATAAAAATGTTTATGATGAAAAAGTTCAGAGTATAAAAAGCAGTGTGGTAATTCCCTTTTCTTTTTATCAGTTGTGTTCGGGCTCTGGTTTCTGATCATTCACAGAACATAGCTGCTACATTTAGTGGTTTTTGACGGGCTTGTGAATTCTTCATGGAAACTTGTGATTAAATGGCTTAATTTGAGACTGATTTTTCTCTGTTATTCTTTGAATCAGGCGATATTCCCTTGGAGAATTCCTTACTAAGACAAGTGTCAAGTTTGCTCAGAAGATTGCCAGTTACTGAATCAGGAAAGTTTCAAGACGATTTCTTGATGGTGAGTGCTCTCGTGTCCCTAGCCCAGTTTCTCATGCAGTTAAAAACTTAGATGTTTACAACAAAAATTTAGATATTTCGTTGATTTTGTGATTAGTTATTCTTACTTCCATAACGTCCCAATTTTCAGGAATATAATGACACAATGTTGATCACGTATCTAGCAATGTCCACTAATTGCTCAAGGTATGATATTTCTCATCATATTGTATAATTTTTCATTCTCTTGTACAAAATATTTTAGTTACTAAGTTAGGTAAAACGTTATACATCTTTAAATGGGGAATACTGTATATGTCTGCTAACTAGATTAGAATCACTAACATATGCTCAGTAACATATGATCTCAAAAATAGAATTAGTACTCAGGCAGTGCCAAGTGCGATGTAAACAAAATATGTTTCTGAACATATTTTGACTCTTTCAAAGCTTATGTACGATTTAAACTCCCCTTTTTTTTTCCCATTCTAATTGTCAATGTAAAGAAAATTACTCTTTCCCCATGGATGTAGCATTTTGCACCAACAAAACAAATAACGTGTTCACATAAGTCACGAACAAAAAGCTCTCATCTCAAAATCACTTCCCACATCTTTACGCATCACTTCATTGGTTTTATCAAGTGGACTTTTTGCTTACTTCCATCTATATATTTTCTTCACATCTTTACGTGTCCATCACTTATTCCAAATATGTTTGAATTTAGAAAGGAAAAGATCATATTCTAGATTGCTTGTTTAGTGCACTTGAGCATGTCTGCAAATGAATGTCCAATGTTGATGTACACTCAAACTCTTAGTGTTGGTACTTGTTCCAACACTAAGAGTTTTTCTTAATTACAAGACATATTTGGGACAAGTGATGGCACTTGTTCCAAATATGTTTGAATTTAGAAAGGAAAAGAATATATTCTAGATCGCTTGTTTAGTGTACTTGAGCATGTCTGCGAATGAATGTCCAATGTCGATTTACACTCAAACTATTAGTGTTGGTACTTCTACATCCCTAGCTTGTATAATTTTTCAGATCACTCTTGATTTGAACTGCCAAAGACGTCAAATTATAGTTCACATTTTAATCTAATAATTTTGATGTAATTTTATTGTTTTTCAATTTTTTATGCATTATTAAGTAGGGGTATTTTTTTATAATTTTAATATGATCAATGATGGGGCATTAAAGTTTCATCATGAGACTCTCTTTAAAGTCTTGCCATCATGTTGTTTTGGACACATCGTGATGAATGAGTTATAGCTTTTGCACTTTTCCTTTCGAGTTTAATTAAGGGCTACTTGATCCTAATTTTCAATCCATGTCTTGCTTCACACCAAGAACATTCAAGTAGGATTGATCATCCTCTCTTGTAGAGTGTTAGTTTACGAATCTTAGGTCAAGAAACTGGTTCTTTGTCTCAAGTGTTTGGATCTTAAGGTAATATGTGTCTAACTCGTTCCTTAGTCCTTAGGGTTGAAATAAAATCTATTAGTGGTTTTAGTGTTTGTGAATTAGAGGTTCACATATCTAAATGGTTCCTAATTCCAATTCACTAGGTTTTTCTTTGGTATCATATCTGATCTTGTCCATGAAATTCATCCATACGGGGGTGCATGTAGGGTTTGCTTCTGCAAATATCTATGCTATACATTTATCTCTTCCAACAGATATTTGCTTTTACACAGAAGATAAAATACTATAGAAACTAATCTTCTTCTAATGAAATTAAGACGGCATGTTTTAGATATTTTATTGATAGATAAGTTAACTGTACTTCTTTTTTGGAACTTTTGTGTTGCCTTCTCCTTGGTTTTTCCATGCATACCGTAATTATCAGACTTTCCTTTGATAGTAATTGAGAGAATTTCAAGCGTTTAGAACATTACTATTGTGATCCAATGCGCTATCCTAGTTTACAACATAATTATTTGTTTCATCTGTTGACACAATACAATATTTTTTCCTCTCCTCTCACACATAACACTATTTTTGCAGTGTAATGAACGAGCTAATCGAAAAATTCAACACTGCATATGACCGACATAGTCGGAGAGGTGGCCGAACAGTTTTTATATGAAAGACCATTGCAGGGACCAACTGTACACATAAAGTTTAGGTACTTTGATGATAATGCTAGGATTTGAGTGGTTCTGGAAGGATGATATAGGAATTTTCTGTTTTGTTTTTTGCTCTTAATTCCTATATATGGATTGTGTAGAAGTGAAAATGGTTTGAACATGCCTGAATTCCCTCCCCCTCCCCCTACATAAGCATCTATTCCACCTATGGACAGCTTAGCAATGGAGGATGCAGTATGTAATTTGAGAGAGTTTTAGGGGCAATCCCTCCTTTAAAAGGGTAGACCCAGTTGAGTGGACTTTACTTCCATACCTTCTCATTTAATGCTATTTTTACTCAAATTGAATATGCTTATTATTCTCTAGCATTTTTTCCCCTTTTTTAGAGCAAGTACTATAACTCTAGCAGATCTTATTATGAAGTGTTATAATGCCAAAGTTGCATTAATAGACTGAATTTGATGATCTCAGGATGATTATGGATGGAGTTGGGGGGAAATAATTTTTTATCACTAAATTGGTCAAGTTGTATCAATTATCACCATATGAACTCTCAGTTTTATCTTATTGGAACCTGTACTTCAACGTTTTAGTATTACCAAAAGTTACCCTCCAACTATTTTCAGTTAATTCACCCACGGATTATTTAAAGAGAAAAGGTAATTTCTTTTTCATTTTGTTAAAATCTTATTTTAGTTCTTAAATTTTGAATATTGTTCTATTATGATTCCTAAATTTTAAGAAACGTTCATTTTAGTCCCTAAAATTTTAATAGTGTTTATTTTAGTTTTTACTATTAAAATTATGTTAAACGGTTCAATAGAAATGTGAGGGTGCTTATATTTTTGGATGACAAGGTTCTAGATGTATTAAGCCAGATGTTGAAGAGCGAGGGTGCTTATATTTTCGGATGACAAGGTTTTAGATGTATTGAGCCAGATGAAGGTGAAGTAAAATGTCAGTAATCAAAGAAGATCAAAATTTTGAACTAAAAATATCTTTTACATTTTCTTACTTTACTACCTTATTCAAAATTGAAACTTTACATTTTTTTTAGTGTAGCTAACTTATTTGATAGTTTAGTCATCCAAAAATACATGTCATCTTGCCATTTTGTTAAAGAGTGAACAAAATCTTAATATATCAAAGACCAAAATAAATATTTTTTGAAAGTTTAGAGACAAACGAACATTTTTAAAAGTTTAGGGACCAAAATAAAACAATATTAAAAGTTTAGGAACCAAAATAGATGTTTTAAAAAGTTTAGGGACCAAAATAGAATATTATTCAAAGTTCAAGGACCAAAATTAGATATAAACCTTATTTATTATTATATTTTTTTTTATAAATTGTTTAAATAAAATCAACTTTGTTACAGAACTAGGATAGAGTAATGTAAGGAATTACTATGGATAACTTGAAGTTTGTTTGGTAGGCAATTCAATTTTTATTTTGTTTTTAGATTCATTGAGTCAGTCTAAAATATTATTTTTATGTTTTCCATGGTATTTACATTTTGAAATTTGAAATTTTAAAATGCAGAATAAAAATAATAGCATATGTAGCACAATGATAAAATTTTGCAAATATAGCTCCAAATTTTGCTCAGTCCGCCAAGCAAAAACTTAAAATCCCTGATTTTTGCGTGCTCTTGTATTTCTCAATTTGATAGCTATCAATGATAAATTTTATTAGTGGCTATTAATGATAGTCTATCAATGATATCATTAATAGATTTTTATCCATTAGAATCAACTTTGAAATATTAACACTTAAGGTTCTCAGTGGCTATCACATAATTTTCTATCATTGTTGAATCTAATTTTGGACCAATCACAAGTTGTCAAGTCAACGAAATTCTAAATCATTAAATTTGGGTCTAATTAGAAGTTGACATATGTCCTGAATTGAATTGAAGACAAATTTCGTGACACGGTTGAATCAGATGAGATTAAATTGGTCCAATTTGATATTATTATTTGGGTGTAAAGTCCAAACTACAAAAAAAGACTGAATTGGACCCAAATTTCAAATCAGGCCCAAAACTAACTAATTGGGCCTAAGGGCTAGGCCCATGGACCAACCAAGCCCAAACCCACGAAGCCCACTTGAGAACTCTATAAATAGAGAAGTTCTCTTCATTTATGGGGTTAGTATTCTCTACATTCAAGGAGTCCAGGGAGAGAATGCATCAACAAGCAGAAGACTCATGAAGTTGCACTCCTAGAAGATAGAAGACCCTTGAAGACACAAAAACTCTTCTGAGACTTCTACTTCAAGAACGTTTGGTGTTTTTCTTCTTTAAGTCAAGCACATACACCCAACTGAGAGAAATCAGAGGATCAAGTATTAGAGATCGAACCACATCGCATCAAACCAGCTTCAACATCAACACCAACTCAAGTTCAACTCCACGAAACACGTTTCTCTAGTAACCTCGTGCAAACAATCATGACTATCACTAATGTTTCTATCAATAGTTATCAACTTTAAAAGAAAGATATAACACTGGAAGTTATCTGTAATAGAAAATTATGAGTGTTATCACTTATAGACTTCTATCAGTGACTTTCAATTTTGAAAAGTTAACACTTAAAAGTTATTAGTTGCTATCACTGATGGACTTCCATTAGTGTTATCAATTTTGATTAACTATCAGTTATCATCTAAGTTGCTAAGGTTCAAACAACGATCTCCAATGATGCTTCATCTTGCTATGGTTTCTCCATTTATGATGATGATTGATCATGAATCTTTGATTATCAATAGCTATCAATGGCTATCACTATCAACTTTGAAAGGAAATTATCAACTTTAAAAAATTAACACTTAAAGCTATAAGTGATAAAAATTTATTCAGTGACAATCATTGCTATACTTCTATCATATGCTACTAACTTTGAAAGAAAACTATTAAATTTAGAAGATTGACCCTTAGAATTATAAGTGATGGAAGTCTGCCAATGACTATTAGTTTTAAAATATTAACATTCCTATCAGTGGTAGAAGGTTATTAGTGTCTATTATTGATAGAAGTTTACCAACTAATAATTGATAGACTACAGTCACAGTCTATGAACGATAGATTCTAATAATTGATATAATTAATCAATTAATTGAAGTTGTCACCGATAGAATTATCACTAATGGACTTTAAGTCACAAATTGTAGTTTCTCATATATGAGTCTAAATATTAAATTAATTAAGAAAAATGAAGAAAAAAGTTTTTATCTTAAAAATGAACCGAGAAATATTTACAATTGAAGTTTATCATACACAACAAACAATAAAGACAAATGAGTAAAAAAAAAGTTGATAAGAGTCCATTACTAATAGACTACAAGCACAACACATGTAGCCAAATGAATATCATTGATAACATTGTTATCGATAATGAGCTTCTATATATTGCTCTTAGTGATATCTTCTATCACTCACTTGCTATCAATGATATTTGCTATCATCGATACCATCGATACACAAATATAGCTAATATCTTCCAAAGTTCTATAACTAATACTACTAAAACCCTGATATCATTGATATTTACCTAAGTTCGATCACTGATATACGGATATCACTAATATCTACCTAAGTTATATTATTGATAAATTTCAATGATATCAGAGGCCATTAATGATACACATCTATCACTAAGACTCCAATCACAATCAAGATATAGAAACATATTATATTTATATGTTCTTTCATTCATAGTGATAAGTTGAGTGATGTAATAGTCTATTAGTGATAGAGACTTCAGTCAATAATAGAAGGATATCACAAATAGAAATTTATAGTGATCGATTTCGATTATAGTGACCATATATTCATGATTGATTTAATCAAAATATTAGATCGGGAATAATTAATATTGAAAACATTTACGGCGACATCAAATTCGTCATCATCATCAACTCCGAAACCATCCCACTCAATACCACCCTCCTCAAAATGTCAATCGAAACGACACCAAAATTAGCACTGTGAATCTGTGCATCGTTCTAGAATCATCGATTATTCATTCACGATGGAGCTCCGAAAAATTCCGATAGTGGCGGCGGTGGCGCCGATTGGGGATTTGCGAGTCATGCGTACCGTTGATCGGTTTGATTTTGGAGAACAAAAATGTGATTTGGAGAGTCTTCGGAGCGAATTCGATGGTGCAAGTGAACGATGTTCAATCGAGTTAATTAGATTAAACGAGGGTAAAATTGAAATAACAAAAAAATTAATTAAAACATTTTAAAAATTGTTATATTTGCAACTTTTTAAAAAAATTGCCATATCTACAAATATGAAGCCTAGAATTGCTACCCATTACAAATTTTCTAATAAATATAGTATTTTATGTTATAAACTTGATTATTTTTGTCAGATTAAAATTTGTATTATATAATACATTATAAATTATATGTTATTATAAAATGATAAGAAAAATTGTCAAAAATGGAAAAATATGCAAAATATTTACATACTATAGCAAAAAAAAAAAAAAAAAAAATACTGGAAAGTAGCTTCCAATTTTTTAAAAGTTTCAAAACTACCCCATACATATTTGAATTTTGTGCATGTATGATCACAAATTTCTTCTTCTTCATCGTTGTCTCATCGACTTCATCATTCTTCTTCTTCTTCTCCTCCTCCTCCTCTCTTTCTTTACCCAGCCAAGGATTCTTCTTCGTCTTCTTCTCATTCGTCTCCTTCGTCTCTCTTCTCTTTCTCCTTCTTCTTCACAATTTTTTTTTCTATTTTTCTTCTTCTTCACAAAATTTTACGCCAAATTTTTTTCTTATTTTTTTCCTTCTTTTACAGAGCATCAACTTGTAGTTTCTTCTTCATCAATGTTTATCTCTCTCTCTTTTTTTTTTTTTGTCTCTGTTTTGTTTTGAATTGTATTGATATGTCTATCACAATTTTTGGTGGTTTTCTCTGAAATCGGGCAGTACTTTATCATAACTCTATCTTTGTCTATCACTGATAGATAGAGATAAAACTCTATCTCTGACTATCACTAATAGACAGAGATAGATGCCTATATTTGTCTATCTCTTTGTTTTATCCTTGTTTTGTTTTGAATTGAATTCACTACTTTGGATTGTATGAGCGTGAAAGACTTCTATCAGTGGTAGATAGACAATGATATATCGCTGTCTCTGTCTATCACTCATCATTATGATTTTGTCTTTCGATGATAGGCAGAAATAAAACTCTATCTTTGTCTATCCCTGGCTATCTCTTTGTTTTGAATTGAATTAATACTTTGTATTGTATTGTATCAGCGAGATAGAACTATTCATTGATATACAACAATATATCACTATCTTTTTCTATCACTCATCATTGTAATTGAGTCTATCAGTGATATACAACGATAGAAGTCTATCTTTGTCTATCTCTGATAGACAGAGATAAGACTTTATCTTTGTCTATCAGTATTTTTTTCTATCAATGATAGACAGAGATAGAAGTATACCACTGTCTATCTGATAGAGTTCTATTTTTGTCTATAAGTGATAGTATACAAAGATAGGAAGTCTATCACTATCTATGTGATAGATAGTAATAGAGTTCTATCTTTGTCTACTAATAGATAAAAGATAGAACTCTATTTCTACCAATCACTATTGAATATTTTCATTATGAATTTCTTATATAATCTTAGTGATATTTTCATTATGAGTGTCTTATATAACATTTTTTTTTTCATTTTGCAAAATATCATGACTATTCCAATAGTTCTGTTTTTTTTTTTTTTTTTTTTTTTTTTTTTTTTTTTGGAGGACAGTGGAATGATTATCACTTCTATGAGAATAATAAGGTTGGTGGAATTTTAGTCGATGGCCGGATAGACTTCAATGGTTTAATATATGAAAAGATTCAATTGGATGAGTTGGTAGGTTCGTCAGTTTTATTGAAGTTTGGTAGAAATAGTATTCTATTGGGTTGTATGTCCTAAAACTCATAGTTTGTAATGTTAAACATGTTATATTATCAATAAAGATGTTATTGACGTTTACTCAATAAAACTGTTGTTGAATATGTAAATTGCACTTGTAAAGAATAAATTCAATTAACTAAAGATCCATGACTATTATATGAATACTTGAACTTTATGTGGTGACATAAAGATGGATCAAGTTCGAGTAAATAGCCAAAACGGTTTAAAGTATATGAATAAGGTTGGGTGCCTTATTCTGGTAATACTATCGGATGCGACCTACTCCATAGTTGTTACAATTTGTTGTAAAGTGCTACAAACAAAGTGATCCTGATTCGTTCATGTAGTGACATGAGAAGCGGGGGCGTCCTATACAATGAATTTGTATAAGATCGGACCAAGAAATAAGTCACTCTTACTTTATAACGTTGTTTACTATTTAAGACTGACTATTTGAAATCGATGACCTAGGTAACTCGACCTTAATCCTAAGCTAATAATGAACTCCTATTTATTTGGGATTATCATTAGATTTGCATAGGTGAGAGTTGGCTCAACAGTGTCGGCTCAATAAACCTCCCACTTCAGGGGTAAGATCAGGTAGATAACTAGGGACATAGGGTGCAAGACGGAATTCACACCTACCCGTTTTAGGGATAGTAGAGAGGTTGTTCTCTTAAGTACTAAATCCAGGTTTTGAACAAGGGGCCCCACCCTCTTATTGACCTGAGAAGGATTCGGTTTAGTGATTGGATCACAAACCAATTATTCATTAGAGAATCAGTGGGACTTAAGGAGAAAGATATAATTTCGGGGGTAAGACAGCAATTGACCCGATCGTAATTACGAACAACCTGCGAAGGATCGACTTACTGATTATGGTTAAATCAAGTGGATAGAAATATATCTACAATGAGGAAAGTGCAACTACTAGGCTATAGTGGTGTGTCTCGGTAGTTAATGAATATTGATTAATTTGGTTTAAAGAGTTTAGCCAATTAATCTCAAATCATTGGAGCTTATGATCTGTAGGTCCATAAGGTCCCTCTACTAGCTCGTAAATTGAGTGAATTTAAAGCATTCAAATTCAATTTGGGAATTATGTTTGAAGTGTTCAAATTTTAAATTAGCATTTGAATTTGAATTGTTCAGTTTCAAATTAGGGTTTGGACAATTATATTCGATATAATTAAGAAATTAAACGTTATTGGAGAGTTCAATAATATTGAAATGATAATTTAAATATTAATTACATGAATTGGATTCACGTTTGTATTAGATATTTAATTAATTTAATATTTGATATTAAATTATTATTTAATTAATTAAATTTGTTTAATTCATTAAAAATCATATTGATTTTCATTTCTCAAATTCAATTTTAGAAATTGAACTTTATATTTGATTAAATTTTGAATTAAATCAATAGAAAATGAAAGTTAATTTAAGGATGGTGGAATTGTCCAAATTTTAGGATTTTTGAGGGGAAAATCCCACAATCCAACACCTATCCCACTTCTTTATTGCTTCTTAAAGTGTCAAGAGGCTAATGAACTGGGGATTGCATGTATATGATACATAAAAAGCTCATAATTTATGAGTTTGAAAGTGATGAAAACTGGATTTTTTAAATTAAGCGAAACTCTCTATCTCTCAAACCCTCTCCAATTCCTTACACAAATTCACTTCAATTTTGAATTCCACCACTCAAATCCAAGTTGGAGAATAGTAGAGAAGACTCTCTTGGTAGTTCACTGTTGATTTGGAGGTTGAATTCGTGGAAAGAAGCAAAGTTTAAAAGGATTTCCTCAAAGGTATAAGTTCTAAAACCCTATTCTTTGAAAATCTATCTTTACATGCTTTTAGAACTCAAATTAAGTGTAATTAGAGTGTTTATTGATTCTGATTACTTTCGTTGCATGCTTATACTACTTTCTATCATATTCAAACTTGAAGGAATAAAAAATCATGCAACGGATGACTACAGAATCAATAAGCACTTAAACTACAATTAATTTGAGTTTTGAGCATGCTATACATATGATATTCAAAAGAGGGTTTGAAACACATATTACCTTTGAAGATTCCTCCAACAATCAGCTGAAAAACACCAAGATCTTGCTTGAATCACCGAGAGGACTACCACCAAGATCTTCTCTATTATGCTCAAGCTGGAATATGCAGTGGAAACACTTGAACAAGTTGAGTTGATGAGGAACGAGAGCAGGGTTATCAAATGCAGAACTTTTCTATTTTTTCTAATCTCTCGCTGATCTTCATGCATGGAGCTTCAATATATAGGTAAAAACCATGCAAATGTATCAGGTTGCATGTTGGGCAGCTCCAGCTTGAAGATTAGCAATTGAATTTGGTGATTCTCCAATAAATATAGTTAGTAATTTTTCCCAAAATATGGAAAAATCCACTAACTAAGAATGCTTTCAAAAAATATTTTTTATTTTAAAATATTTTTATAAAATTAATTCAAAATAATTAATTAGATAAAAATAATTTTTAATTTAAATAATAATTTAATATCTAAATATTAAATTAATACAATATCACCAATAAATCAATTTTATATTTAAATCATAATTTAAATATTAATTGATTTTCCAATTTCGTTTAATTTCAATTAAAATAAACGTTTATCAAATCTTATGTATCAGTATCTTGAAGCTTGTTTTAATCCATAAATGGATCGTTTAAGCTTACAGACTTTCTGCTCTTGTCCTTGTTTAATAAACCCTTCTGGTTGAGACATAAAAATACTTTCATCAAGATGACCGTTTAGAAAAGCTATCTTGTCCTTCATTTGCCATATTTCATAGTCATAATATGTGGCAATGGATAGAAGTATTCTAATTGATTTTATCATGACAACGAGAGAAAAAGTTTCTTCATAATTAACCCCTTCTCTTTGGGTAAAACCTTTTGCCACGAGTTTGGCTTTGTAGGTTTGCACCTTGCCAGTTTGGTCTTATTTTCTTTTGTAGATCCATTTGCAACCTATAGGTTTAACCCCATATGGTTCATCTACAAGTTACCAAACAGAGTTGAAGTACATAGACTCCTTTTCAACATCCATGGCTTTTATCCATATCAGTGATAGGCATAGATTGTGTCTATCTGACCCTATTTACTGATATCATGTAGGTGAACTTCAACAAGATAATCAGTAGATAGACACAAATAGACAAGTATCTATGTCTATCACTATGTATATTGATTATGACATCTATCTGAATCTATATGTAGATAGATTCAGATAGTTGTAACATTGTCTATGACTAAATATATAGACCATGAATGTTTTCCTAATTGTACATCACACATTCATTCAACTATATCATGATATAACTCTATCATTCATTGGAGTTATATCATGATATAGTTGAATGAATGATGGACACTACTCCAAATCCTTAAATGATAGAACTCTATCATTCATTGGAGTCACCCCTCCTTTAAAAACCCATTCATTGAAGTCTATCATTGCCTATCTCAAATAGACAATGATATAACTCTATCATTGTCTATCTTAAATAGACACTGATAGTACTCTATCTCTGTCTATCTCAGATAGACAATGATAGAACTCTATCACTATCTATCTCAGATAGATACTGATAGAGGATTATCACCACTATCTCAGATAGACACTAATAGTACTCTATCTCTTTTTATCTCACTTCAAAGTTATCAATAGATAGATTCAGATAGACAAGTATGTATTGATGTTAAAGTTTTTCTATAGTTGCTAAAATTCCTAAGACAAATAGTGATAGTAGTCTATCACCATGTATCAATAGATAGATTCAGATAGACAACTATGTGTCAACAAGTACATTATTAAATAAGCATCAATGCACAACAAGACAATGAACAAAATATGTTAATTTTATAAATTCTAGAAGTAGTTGATTGTCAACAAGTAGAAAGAAACTTATAAATTGTATAAAGTAGAAAATCATATAGAAAGAAATGTTCAACTTGAAGCTTTACAATATAAAGTAATTCTACAATCAAGATTGAGACTAAGGTTGAGATTGAGTTTGAGAAATGTTCAAGCTGATGCTTGGAGTAGTGTCCATCATCAATTTCACACATTCTTGAGTTGAAGTTTGAGGTTGTACTTCGTTCTTCTTCTCAGGTTTCTTCTTTAGAGGGAAATTTTTCTTATTTATATTTTATAATGATTTTTTGGTTGGTTTTCGTTGTCTCTTTGGTATTTCCTTCTGAAAGTGTGTGTCTTCTAGCACCTTTGGTCTAAACCTTTTACGCTTCCCTTGCTTTTGCTGCTTTCCCTTCTGTTATCTATTTTTCCCTTTTGTTTGAATATCTTCATATGGATCCTCTTCACTATCAGTTTCTTCTTCTATTTTGTCTTCCTCATCAACAACTTGCTTCCCCCTCTAGTTTCTCTTTGGTCTTTTCTTCTGAAAAAGAATCTCATTCTCTTCTTCATCAGTATCTTCCTCTTCATTGTGCTCTTCTTGAATTTGTTCCTCCTCATTTTTCTCATCTTCTACTTGATCTGTATCTACTTTCTCTTGGTCTTCATCTACATGCTCTTCATCTAGTTTCTCTTGCTCTTCTTCTACTTGCCCTTCATCTTCTTTCTCTTTCTCATTTTGCTCTTCTTCATTGATTTGTTGCAAGAAAATATTGGAGTTCATAAGAAGAACATTGAATGATAGACAATGATAGACTACTATCATTGTCTATCATCATGTATATAGACAATGATATTTACCTTTTTCTCATTTCTATTTTCTCTTTTTTATTCTCTTCTTGTTCAACTTCTTCTTCTTGAACTTCAAATTCTTCTACTTCAGCTTCTTCTTCTTCTTCTTTATCAATTTCAACATCTTCTTCGACTTCATCATTTTCCTTTTCTGTTTCAGTTTCAGCGTCTTCTTCAACTTCATCTACTTGCAAGCATATGATAGAAAGTAAGAATCTTAAAAAACTTAATATTCAGATAGACCGTGATAGAGAGCTATCACTGTCTATCCAAGATAGACACTGATAGTCCTCTATCAGTGTTTATTCTAGATAGACACTGATAGACACTGATAGAGGACTATCAGTGTATATTTTAGATAGACAGAGATAGATGTTTTTTAGAGTCTATCTCAGATAGACATTCTATCACTGTCTATCCTAGATAGAAAGTGATAGAGGACTATCACAAGACACTGATAGTAGCCTATCTTTGTCTATCAACTCTTGTGTTTGAACAAAAAGTAGCTTAAAAAAAGAATCAAACCTCAGGCAACTCTTGTGTTTCAGGTGTTTCCAAATCTATAGTTGCAATTGAATCCAAATCATCTTATGTTTGAAGTTGTTTTTGGATCTCAGTTTCCTACAAATTTTTTTCTTTCTAAGAATCTATTGTCTTCTATCTAAGAAAATAAGAAACTTAAAATACATAATATTAAGATAGACAATGATAGAGGAATATAGGTCTATCATATTACAAACCTCTCTTTCCCTTTATCTCTCTCGTTTTTAACTTGGATCTACAAGGAAAAGAAATTTTACTTAGTAAATGTATGTTTACATTTATTTAAATGTAAGAAAGAAAGAAAGTAAGAAATTTAAAAAACATAACATTAAGATAGATAGTGATAGAGAACTATCACCATCTATCTCTATTTGGGATAGACAATAATAAGACTATCATTGTCTATCTCACTTTTGTCTCATTTTCAACTTAAATCTACAAAGGAAAATAAATTTTAATTAATAAATGTATGGTTATATTTAAACAAAATAAAATAGTATATAACAAAGCTAATACTTACCCCAGATAAATAGGTTGTTGCGTAGTTAAACATTGTATCAATATCATCACTTTCTTCTAAAATTTGAAGGCTACAAGAAGGCAGTTTATTTTTTTCCATACCTTCTTCATGCTCTTTTTCTTTTTCTTTTTGTCGTTTTGGAAGATTTTCTAATGAAAGTATACTATTCAAGCTTTTTGTAATTGACCTCAACATTCTTTTGATTTCTTCTTAGCCTTGTTTCAAAAGATTTTGTTCTTCTACTATTTTTTGTTGGCCTTTTCTTAGTTCACTAATTTTCTTTCATTATTCTATTTGCTCCTCATTCTTCATTTTGTTCTTTTTTTTTTTTTTGTTCATTTACCTCTCTTTCTCCTCCTCTGCCTCAAGTTCTATGAAGTATTTGAAAGTTGATTGAGGTTCTTCTTTTGTTAGATGCAATGGTATCATACAAAACTACAAATAAACACATGTTAAATTATTAGAGAAAAAACTAACACTTCAATGTCTATCACTGTCTATCAATGATAGACAAATATAGAACTCTATCACTGTCTATCTTTAAAGTGATAGACAATGAAAATGTTCTCATTTAAGGAATTACTTACCTCTTTTATTTCGAAAATGTTCCCATTTAGAGTCCACTCATCTGACTCCAAGCACTCCCATGGGATGATTCTTGGCCCTTCGGTTCCAAGTTTCCTTCCAAATCCAACATCTAAATCGGAAAGTTTTGAGATTGTCTAAAAAATCTAATAAACTAATGCTAATGGGAATCCTTGAACGTAGACAACATCCTTCTCAGTATATGATGCACTCTTAAAGAATTGATAGGTTAGAGTGTAAGACAATCTTCTCCAAGGATAGTCTTTGAAGACTTGTTCATCGTCCAAAATGTCTAGATGTTTGAAATTGACATGATTGTGTTGTTGCTTGGGGATTAAAAGAGCTTCTAAAATGTAGAGATTTGCTAATTGAACTTTCGACGAGTCTTCCTTATGCGTAGTGCTTTGAAAGTTCTCTCTATATCTCTCTAGTTATATGATCATCATGAACAAAAAATACATTTCTAAGTTCAGACTCTTTTTTTCCATCCTAAATTTAATTGAGGGAATTTGTGGCTTTTCAATCTAGTTATTAAATAAAATTTCTTCAACCCAAATTCTACTGTATGGCCATTAAAGTTGAATGCTAGGACATTCAACTTCTTTGTATAGCATTGTTTTTTTACTAAGTAATTGAGGAATTGGTAGGGTATTTTGCCATTTTAATATTAAGAAAGTGTCCAAATGGGCCATTTAAAACTTGAGGAATAATTTTGTTCTTATTAAATTCAACACCTCTATACTAAAGTAGACAATAATTATTAAGTTTCCATTCTCATTTTCTATAATCAATTCACGTTCCACCTATTGAAAAGATATATTTAACAATATGTTAGAAACTAAAATTTGAATAGCATCAACAACTAGCAACATAATTATCAATAAAATATCTATCTATTATTAGATAGACAGTGATACCTGTCTATCATTGTCTATCACAGATAGACAGTGATAGATGTTTATCATCGTCTATTGCATGATAGACAGTGATAGTGATCTATCCCTATTTATCATTGATAGACACTGATATAATGATATATATCATTTATATTCAGTCAGCATAGTACTAGAACAAGTTCCAAATACTAGAAAAAGAGTAAAGCAATAGCAATAATATTATATAACAAATATATTTCAGAAACCATCACAATAACTAAGTACCAAAAATTAGAAAAAGAGTCCAAAAATAGAAAATAACATTATAGAACAAGTATCCTTCAACAATTGCCACTATTAATGTCTCTCCCAGATAGATTCACACTTTCAAAAATTGAAAATAATAAAACACTATCACTAACATAGAGTGCAAAGCATTAACAAAATCACTATCTACCAACAATAATCAATAATTACTTTGATAAACACAGATAGATGTCTATCTGTATCTATCTACTTATAGGTAGTGATAGAACACTATATTATCATTGTCTATTAATAGATAGACTCAAATAGACAAGTGTTTGTGTCTATCTTTGATGTTGAAGTGTTTGTGTCTATCTTTGATGTTTCTATCAATGTTAGATGGTTCTATTAACATTGTTTGGTGGTTCTATAACTTTCTATCCTTAGTGAATAAACAAATATAGAGTGTAAACCATTAACACTATCTAACAACAACAATCAATAATCAACACAATTAACAAATTAAAAGCAAACAAGGGTTGAACTTCTATCACTTTGGTAGACACAGATAGATGTCTATTTGTGTCTATCTACTAATAGATAGTGATAAAACACTATACTATCAGTGTCTATCAATAGATAGACTTGGTTAGACAAGTATTTGTGTCTATCTTTGATGGTTTTATTAACAATGTTTAGTGGTTCTATCATTGTCTATTTGTGATAGAACACTATCCTCTCTATCACAACTATTTTGGTTTAACCTTCTTCTCTTCACATTTTATTTTGTTTCCTTTTTCTTTTATCACAAAGAGAGAGAGCGTGATAGATGGTGATCGTATATTATTTGATGAAGAAGAAGAAGTTGTTGCCATTGGAAGAAGACGTGGGAAGACATGGTGCCGTGAGCATGGGTATCGAGCAGGTTGGATGGGTAAGTCAATTAATCGTGGGCGGGTTGCGTGGATGTACACGATTTTTGGGTGGGCTAGATTTTTTTTTCCACTACCGTGGACTGGGTTTTTCATCATTTACATTGATTTTATTGTATTATTTAATTCGTTTTGGGCTGGGTCCATTTCTTGCTATTCATGTAATTATTTTGGATTTTTTTATTACATTTGAAAATGACCCAAATAATAATTATACAAAATTACATAAACCAAGTTATAAATTTAGTTGGGATGTGGTAAGTTATTTCAATAAAAAAAATCTCATAAAAAATAAAATGGAGATCCTCTAGGAAATATATTCATTAACTTTTTTTAGAGTTAAATAAGTGGAAGATTTAAACTTTTGACCTCTTGGTCAATATGCTTAACTAGTTGACTTGTACCTAAATTGACTCGAGATAATTTTTTCATACCAAAGCAAAATCGATTAAATATATTATGGTCCCATCCTTACATACACACATTTTATTTTGAATTTGCTATAAGAATGGCTCATCTCGAACTCCTCTTACCTATTATAGAATTTTAATTGTTGGCTTAATAGCCTTTTGCCCTTTTGAATGGATTCATTTTCTTAACTTAATTTTGCTCTTTTTTAATAACATGGAGGGAATCGAACCTTCCAATCTTGAGATAGATAATACAAGCTTATGTCAATTGAACTCTACTTGTGTTGGCCATAACTTTTTTCCATAAGGTAGACAAGTTACTACAAATTATCCGATGAGTATATCTTTTATCATATACATGTGCATCTCCCTAAATGAAATATAAAATATTTGCTAAATATATGTGTCTTTAATATCAATCTTGTAATGTAATCCCTGTTGTTTAAATTCTTTTAATTTAATCCAATTTTAGCATTATATCCTATCCTCCTACCAGTAAATGTTAAAATTAGTTTGCATGATATTATAATCCATGAGTTGGCAAGTTTAAAGGGTAGTGATTTTAAAAAAAAAACAAAAAAGAGTAATGATAGTACCTATGTCAGTAAAATTATAGGCTAAATAATAACAAACTTTCTTTTATGTTTAAAAATACCTCTATACCTTTTAAATTTATAATATTACCCTTTAAACATTTCAAAACTACCTTTAGAGTATAAATTTTATAGAATTTCGAATAGAAATTTGGACTTACAACTATATGGTGATGACCTAAAATGATGTGATGATTCAAAATTCCGTTCTATGTCACATATTACACCCTTTCATATCTCAAATTTTGTCCAAATTCTCTAAAGAGTTCCTACTCTAAAGATATTTTTGAAACATTATGAAAGTTCAAAGGTAATATTACAACTTTTTTCGTATAAGGGTATTTTTAAAACAAATGACAACATTCAAAGATATTTTTTATAATTTAACCAAATTTCTAAGTTCCCATTTGGTAACTACTTTTTTTCTGTTTTTGTTCTTTTTGTTCTTTTTATTTTTGAAATTAAACTTATTTCCTTTACATTTCTTACCGTGATTTATATCTTTCTTAAATACAATGGTTGAATTCTTAGCAAAATTTCAAAAAACAAAAACAAGCAACTTTTTTTTAGATCTCAAGACTTGACTTTGTTTTTTAAACCATTAGTGATAGATAACAAAAGAATAAATTTGGAGGTAAAAATAATGTCTATAAAACTTAATTTTAAAAAACAAAAACTAAAAACAAAATGATTACTAAATAGGACCTAATTCATCATTTTGTTCAAATTTCTCTTCTTGCTAACTCAGCTAAATATCATCAATTAACCTTAACACTTACAGAGAGTATAAATGAAAATTGCTGAAACATTTGAAACATTTGAAACAACAATAGTTAAATTGAAAGCAAAAAAAAAAAAAAATCCTTAAGTTAGACCCTGTAATATATTTTATATCATATCATTTCGTTAGGTTTTAATAATGGTTAGAAAATAATTAGAAAAATATTTTCAATTTTAAAAGATTGGATACGAAATTCAAATACCATTAAAACATAGTCACATATAGGTTAAATTCCAAAACTGGAATCAATCTCTATGGTTTATAATTAGAATTTAGTCCCTATAATTTGATAAAACCTTTATGATAGGGAATATTTACGAAGATTTATCATATCATATGGACTATTTATGAGGTTTTGTCAAACCATAGGGATTAAATTCTAACTTTTAAAAACTATCGAGACTCTATACTCTAACTTTGTCCAAATCGAATTTATAATTTAACCTTATATATTTCACCTTTGAAAACTAAATTCATATTTTGTATTAACAATATCAATCAACAACAATTCTCCACCCTCTAAAGAAAGTTTCCAAGTCATTATGATCTATGGAATTGCCATCCATCATAACATCCAACTTCACAGCCTTCCAAACACAAAGTCAACCAAGGTCGTTTTGAACAAAACTCAACTAAACCAACATCTCCATTACTACTCAAACGAGTATTGCCTATTCCTAGCCATTGTAACCCACGAAACTGAGGCCCCCTAAAGGATCTACATGCACCAATTGATAGGCCAATGCAATTAAAAAGATCAAGCCTACGAAGTAACATACCTTCACCTTGGAATTGTTTCTTCATCGCCAAAGCTTCCACTGAAGAATCAGTCACATGGAAGCAAGATCTGATGCATAACTCAGTAATCCCAACACCAGCAGAAGCGATTATTTGGATTGCTCGATCGGTTATTCCCGAAATGTGTCCAAGATCCAAGGCAGACAAGGTCTTGCTCACTGTTCCACCACCATAAAACAATCGATAGATTCCTTCTTCGGTTACTCTCTTACAACTTCGAAGAGACAATCGTACGATGGGTAGACTTCCCTCACCAAGAACAGATAAACCATAGTTGGTTACATCAGTTGATGTTAGATTTAGTGATGATAAATTGCACAAAGTGGAAATGGATTCAAGGCTAGAATCTGATATGCTCTTGCAGCCACATAGATCAAGGACTTCCAAGCTTGTAGAATAGGCCAACTGCTTCACAGATTCAGAAGTTATAAGACTGCATGATAATAATCTCAACTCTGTTACGGAGCATCCGATGGCATCAAAACCGTCGAGTGCAAGATCTGAGAAATGTGATGAATTACGAATCTCAAACTTTTTCAACCTATTGCATGAGTGAAAGATCGATGCAAATCCAGCATCACTGACTTTAGAGAATCCACAGAATCTCACAGACTCAAGACCTTTGCAACCCTCAGACAAGAGAAACATGCCCATATCATTCAGCTTTTTGAAAGAAACTTGGTGGTTATGCCTACCACGAATAAGAGAAAGTGATATCAGATTATGACAAGTGCTCAATGACTGAAGTCCCCTATTGGTCAAGTCATGGTGCAACAGTTGTTCTTGGTTCGGCATGTCTTCCAAGTGAAGCTCTACCAAAAAAGGAAGAGAGTCGACAATGGTTATAATCAACTCATTAGAAATAACATCCAAGGTAAGTGACAAGCACTGCAACATTAACCCTGAAGATAACTGAGGAGATTCAAAGCTTCTGGAATAGGTAGTGATTAAAGAGTTCCCATAATCTCTTAGTTTGTTTATGATGCAAATTGCTTCTTGATGAAGCAATGACTTCAACTTCAGTGTTTTGACGGTTTTGGGAAGAAACGTTTCAATAGTACTAAAATAATTAGCCTCAACATCTCCTGCTCCTCGAATCTTCAGGGATATTGACTACCATATCACCAAAAAGAAAAAGCATCTCATATTACTACTTAATGATTGTTATAATTTCGTTTAAGAATCGAAGCAGAATGCAAATGGTTAAGAAGGGATGAATTAAACCAGGGGAATAAACTGTCGTATCAACTTACATCTAAGAACAAGCATCTTGTGAGCAGTTCAGCCAAGTTTCTATTGAATACTTCAGGAGAATCTTGAGCTACCAATTCAAGCATAAGCACCCTAACATAATATGAATAAATCACATAAACACGCAATAAGAACATACAATGAACAACTGATTAAATAAACAAAAAGAATTCCAAAATCTTAACCCAAGAACGGAACAAGAAGAGAAAACATTCGATTCACACAATCAGACTGCCAAATACGAAGATATCTGATATTTTCACACCTCAAATTGGGACAAAGTTTTCCTACAGAAGCAAGGAATTTATAAGAGAGTAAAGAGCAGCAAAGCAAATTCAGCTCGAGTAAATGAGGACCAAGAAAATCCACGAGGGAAGAATCATCAAGACGAAGGCAATTAACAGTAAGACTTCTCATGCCTCGGCACCGACCAAGAATGCCAATCTTCAGAGTTTGAGAATCTGGAGAGAAAGCCTGTAATTAAAAATTTCAACACCAAAACGTCTCGACTCGATTGCTTAAGATACTATTGAGAGAAGAAGAAAGAGAAAACAAACGCATGTTAACTTACGATAGGAAGATGGAGAGTGGAGAGGAGAGAAATGGCTTCAACGACGGCGGATTGTAGTGTTTTACTGACGCAAGCGACGGAGCAGAGGGTTTCAAGTTCCAGCTTCAACAGGATCTCCATTAGAATGCTGTCAGGAATTCTCTGTAGAGCCATTCTTTTTTGAGTTCTTTGTTCAGCTAGGAAGGAAATGAGAGTTCCCTAGATTCTAGATTCTAAATGAGAACTTCTATTCTTGCTTTTCTTTAGCCTCGTAAGGGTTAGGTTTAATGTCATAAAACTCTTAGATTGATAATAAACATTTTCTTCTTATTTAATAAAATGACTTGTTTTCCTTTTGTATTTTGCATAACATAATATAATATTATAAAAAATTCAAGATTATTATAGGTAATCTTGAACAATATATGGTTGACATATATGTTGATCGTTGGTAGCTACCGAAAGGTGCTATCTTATTCTACTTATTTTGGGTTCATTATGTGATTTTACACGTTTAATTTATGATTTTGTAGGCATGAGCATATATTGGATAGAATGGACCATTGGAACGGAAATGAGACTAAAATGAATCAAAACGAAGTTCTGAAAGCATCAATCAAACAAAAGGTAGGGAAATTACAAAAATGCCCTACCAAGCACACAGCTACGTCGTGCCAGACACCATGGAGCAGTAGCAGCAGATTGTGCGCTCCGAAATTTTCACACAATCTTAGTGTGCAGTGCTATAAAGTTATTTTGCTGAATTCGAATTTTCAGCCTCCAACTCGATTCTCTCCTCTTTTATCATTCCTAGCTCAATTTTATCTATAATTTCATTCTCTTTTCTCTTGGATTAATCTTAGCACATTATGAGTGGCTAAGATAAGTAATTTCTAACTTTGGGTAGGATTGAAAACTCATTTAATCTTGGTTGTGAGACTTGATTTGTATGGACTATTTGCTGGAATTCTATTGTTCTTGATGAAATTCTAACTTCCATGCTTAAAAATTGTGAATGGATCATCTTTTCTTTGTTTAGCTAGAGAGATTCATTCGTTTATATTAATCTCATTAGGTCATAGACTAAAGCATGCTTGTTTGAAAATTCTAGGTTGTTTGGATAATTCTTTTACAGTATTTGCATGATTAATCAATTCAAGTACGTAATCAACTAGTAACTTAGGCATCTGGGTTGGCTTTGTTCAATTACCTAGGCTTAATGTGGATATTTGCTTAATATGGACACTATGAACCCAAATAATTAAGCATCTAGAGTAATTAAGAATTTAATTAATGGTTTAGTGCGTTTAGTTTTTGTCTCAAACAAGCCAAGAATCGAATTAAGCAAGTAGCGTATCTTTAGAGTTCAATGAGCAACCAAGTAAATGAGTGGATTCCGAATTTCCTAGCTAGGTCTTTAATTGAATCGAATTCCTGTTTTAATTATATTTTTACATTTATGCCATTTAATTTTCATTACAATCAAAACTCTCAAAAACCCCCTTTTGTGACCCATCGAATTCACTAATTAGCTAAGATATCTCAAGATATTCCCTGTGGAGATGACCCGTTCCCACTAACCTACAAGTTTGTAAGAATGGTTAAAAATTTATTTGTTTGAGATCCTTGATAGGCCTAGACCAAATTGACATTGCTGCTGGGAATCTCACATATTGAAGAGGGTAGAGAAAAAGACCTTACTTTTGAACTGGGTAGGCAAAGTGATGGTGAAGAGCCAGATTGACTGTTTTTATGTTTTTATAATTTTTTTTTTAACTTTTTAATTTTTATAAATGTACACCAATAAGTTTAAGAGTTATGATAATTTTTTTTTACTATCTGTTACATGCTTTTGTACTTTTTTTTCTTTTTTAAATTTGTTGTAAATAAACATCAATTCATTGAATTTTGAAATAAAGTTGATCATTGCAAATCAAGAAATAAGTTCAATCAAATCCGAACGAATAAAATGTTGAATTAGATAAGTTTTTAAGTCTTTGGCTGCATAAAAAAATATATTTTTGTTTAAATTAAAATTTGAGAAATTGAAATTAGGAGGATAATTAAATCATCATTTTTTTTAACTAAGAAAGAATTATTATGAAATTTTATACAAAAATAGAAAAAAGTATTTTAGTTTAAATTAAAAGGATAATCACGTCATTTAAATCAATTTAAATAATTGAATATAGATGAGATTATCACGAAATAAAAAAATAAAATTTTGGTTTAAATTAAAATTTAAAATTTAGAGAATAATCAAACCATCCAGTCCAAAATAAATAGAAAAATAGAAAAATATTTTGCTTTAAATTTAAAGTTTAAAATTAAGAGACTAAGTAAATTATCTAATAAAAAGGTTTTCTAAAATAAACAAAATAAACAAAATTATCACAAATTTTTATAATTTAGTTCTTTCTTTAAACTTTACATAACATGTGCAATACACGTAGTATTAAACTAGTGAAAAATAAAGGATAGAATGGAGGGGCAAATGTTGCCACCTCCAATAAGTTCAAGTTTGGAGGTTTGACCTCTGAAATGACGTTTGGAGCTTCCTCCTCTGGAAATAAAAAAGGAAAAGGAAAATAGTGGGAGTAAAAATAAAGCTAGAACTATCTAGAAAGGGAAAAGAGTTAAAGGTGACAAAACTGCACAAAAAAAAAGTTTCCATTGCAACGAATAAGTGCATTAGAAGAGAAACTGCCTAAAGTACATAGATAAGAGGAAAAGTCCAAAGAAGGTAAACATGATTGTGGAGCTTTGAGCTCAACCTTTTACTACAAAGTGGTTTTAGTTACACAACATTTCAATTGGGTTGTTGTATCTTGGAGGAGATATGCCAAAGTGAGGAAATGAATCACAATGCACAAGCATGTTATTGCTTTTATCTTTGACTTGGGAAGGGAAAAACTTAATTGATTTTGTAGAAAACTAAGGTTAAGCATGCTTAAATTTTTTTTTTTTATTGAAATTACCTTATTGTAGAAGAATGATTCTCCAGGAAATTCTCAAACCTTCTTCTCCGTACGAAAAAACCCAAGGCCACGAACAGATGAACACCACCAGTAGATTACACGACTATTATTAGGAAAGGATAAAAAAAGATTGTAGGACCTTCTTCCTTTTGCAGGGAACTGAGAACTCTTGTTGGGAGAAACTCAAAGAGAATTGAGAGAGCGGAAAAGCTTTTTCTTCTTCTTGCAATGTGTTGTTATGTTCTGTATTCTGTATCAATATACAAAATCCAAAAAAAAAAAAAAAAAAAACCAATAAGACACTACGTGAGGGAAGTTATCCCCTCACTCTACATTTTACTTCCCTGCCAACTACAGGAGAGTTATTTCTATTTACTTTTTTATTTAAACTAATATCATTATTTATTTAAATCAAATTTAATGTATATATAATATAAATAATTAAATAAATATTAATTAATTAACTATTATCACGTATTTATTAATTATGCATTTTATATATAGTTTTAATATAAACCCAATTCACATTAAAGTAATATTCAAATATTATTTTATAGTATTATATAGTTGTAATTATAAATTATATTTATAGTTAGCTATATACTATAATGTATCATAATATATTATACTTTGTATTAATCCTTATTAATATAATTTTCTTAAAATAATTTGAATCATTCAGATTATTCCAAAATTAATTGATCCTTAACCCTTTGTGAGCTAGTAGAGGACCTAATGGACCTACAGATTAGAGGCTCCAATAGTTCGAAATGAAATTAATTAAACTCAATTAACTTGATTAACATTCATTAACTGTGGGTCACTCTACCAAAGACCCACAACTACATTATTCGCAATGTAAATATATTTCTGTGTCCATAGATATAATCAGTCATCAATAAGTCAATCCTTCACGAATGCTCGTAATTACAACTGGGTCAAAATTACCGTTTTACCCCTGTAATTACTTATTTATCCCTAAGTCTCATTGATCCTCTAATAAAAAACTTTTTTTATGGTTTATACTATAAACAAATCTCTCCCAGGCCAACAAGAGGGAGGGGCTCCTTGTTCAAGACCCAAAGTCAATATTTAAGATAACAATTCATCTACTTTTTCTGAAAGCGGTAAGGAGTGAATTCCATCTTGTGGAGTTATATTCCCAGCTCCCTACTTGGACAAATTTTCAAAATGGTAGGCTTATTGAGTTGACGATATGGGCCGCTCTCACCCATACAAATCAAAGGATTTTCCTCATAGATAGAAGTCCATAACCCACTCAAGATTGAGATCCAGTTATCAATAGTCATCCTATGAAATGTTAGTCTCTTTAATTAACGGTGTTATATAGAGAGATCAAACATTTCGTGGTCCGGTCTTATACAAACTCTTTGTCAGGATACCCTAATCACATGTCTCTACATGAACGATTTGAATCAAATCATTTGTAATACTTGCAACTCTTATAACAATTACAAAATAGGTCTTATCTGCAGTGTTACCAGGATAAGACACTCAACCTTATCCATATACTACATACCTTTTAGGTTATTACTTGAACATGAGCCACTTGTACGTCTACCATGCACTGTTCAAACTACATTAAATAATCTCATATCTTAGTTTATTAGATTAAGTTAATGCGATCTAAATGTCGAGCAAAATACTTTTTATTTTACTAAATAAATAACTCGTGTTTACAAATTACAAACTATGAGCCCATGAGATAAAACACTAATCTCAACAATCTCCCACTTGTCCTAAAGCGATTGGGGTGTACAATGCAAATACAATATTAAAGTAAAGTATAGAATCTACGGAACTAGGGTATACTATATACCCTATTATACTTCCACTTGCCCTAGACAAAATGATGCATATCTCATAGACCCAGACTCTCTAGATGATCCTAAAAAACTTTAGCTGTGAGAGCCTTCGTAAACGAATCAGTAACATTGTGTACCAAAGAAATCTTCATTATAATCATGTCCCCTCGTTGCACTATCTCCCGAATTAGATTATACTTGCACTTGATATGCTTTCCTCTTTTGTGGCTACGAGGCTCATTGAAGTTTTCCATAACACCACTATTATCACAATAAAGGATGATTGGCATTAACATGTTTGAAACCACTTCCAAATCTGTTAAAAACTTCCTAAGCCAAACAACTTCTTCAGCAGCCTCACCAGTAGCTACATATTCTGCCACGATGGAAGAATCAACAATACAACCTTGCTTGATGCTACACCATACTATAGCTTTCCTATTAAGAGTGAATACTGATCTTGATGTGGATTTCCTAGAATCCTTATTAGTCTAAAAATCAGAGTCTGTGTATCTTGTAAGGATCAAATCCTTAGCACCATACACAAGCATATAGTCCCTGTTCTCCTAAGATACTTGACGATGGTCTTAATCGTAGTTTAGTGATCAAATCTTGGATTGGATTGATATCTACTGACTATCCCTACTTCATAGCAAATGTCTGGCCTAGTACACATTATGACGTACATAAGGCTACCCATTGTGAATACATAGGGAATCCATCTCATCTCCTCAATTTCTTGAGGTATCTTAGGACACTATTCCTTAGACAAAATTATTTCATACCTGAAAGGTAATAAACCCTTTTTAGAATTCTGCTTCAAATACCTCACAAGCATTTTGTTGATATACAATGCCTGAGACAAGGCTAGTGTTTTGTTCTTACGATCCCTATTGATCTAGATCCCTAGAACAAACTGTGCTTCAACCAAATCTTTCATTTGGAATTGAGCAGCCAACCATTTTGTAACATCAATCACTAAACATACATCATTCCCAATGAGTAGGATATCATCCACATAAAATACTAAGAAAGCTACTGAACTATTGATGATCTTCTTGTATGCACAAGATTCATCAAGGTCAAAGACATAAGACTTGATCGCAATATCAAATCTTATTTCCAAGATCGAAATACTTGTTTCAATCCATAAATGGATTGATTGAACTTGCAAACATTTTTCTCTTGACCTTGGGCAACGAATCCCTCTGGTTGTTTCATATAGATATTCTCATCAAGATTACCATTCAAAAAGGCCGTCTTAATGTCCATTTGTCATATCTCATAGTCATAATATGGGGCGATGAACAAGAGAATATGGATAGACTTTAATATGACAATAAGTGAGGAAGTCTTATCATAGTTTACTCCCTCAACTTGGATATAACCATTTGCCACTAATCTAACCTGAAAGGTTTTCCCTTTTCTATCTACACCTCATCTTTTCTTATAGATCCATTTACAACTTATAGGTTTTACCCCATCTGGTTGATCTACAAGATCCTAAACAAAATTGAAGTACATAGACTCTATTTCTAGATTCATGGCTTTAACCCATTCATCTTTGATCTCATCAACCATTGTCTGGTTATAGGTCAATCAATCCTCAACGTCATCATCTGGTATGACGTCTTGAATTTCTGTTAGACCCAAATAGTGAGCAGGTTGGGTTGTAACCCTCCCACTACGTCGAGGCATTCTCAACCCTTGAGAAGGATGCGCTTGATTAGACGAACCAACATTGACAACTCTTGTTGAAGTGTTAGCCTATTCAACAACTCTTATTGAAGTTTTAGTAGTTTTGTTGGAAAGTTCATTCAATACAATTTTATTTCTTGGTTTATGCTCCCTAATGTGGTCCTCCTCCAAGAAAGTAGCATTTGTCGATACAAATACTTTATTCTCTTTTGGATCATAAAAGAGACCATCTCTCGTTTATTTGGAGTAGTCTATAGATAGGCACAACTTTGAACATGGTTCCTATTTCTTTGGGTTAGACACTAGCACATGTGTTAAATATCCCCAAATCCTAAGATGTCATAAACTACCTCTACGACCTCTCCATAATTAAAAAGTGTTTCAGAAACACTTTTTTGATTTAACTTGGTTCAAAAGGTAAGCTGCAGTTTTCACTGCATATTCCCAAAACAAATTAGGTAATAAAGCATAACTCATCATCGACCGAACCTGTTTAACAAGGTTCTATTTCTTCTTTCTGATATACAATTTGTTGAGATATATCAGGTGCTGAGAGTTGAGATGTAATTTCATGTTCTATCATGTAACATCCCACACCTTTTTATTTATTTATTAATAATGTAAAACTTTTCCCTTATCAGTAATTGTCCTTAGTTGAAGGGCATGTTTGGAATTCTAAATTTAAAGTATAAATGCGAGGATTAAGTGTTATCGTGGAAATTATTCAAAAATTATTCAATTTTCAAATTCAATTTGAAAAGTTATGGTAGGAATTAATTATTTTTTTGAAAAGGAAAGGAATTAAATAGTATAAAGTGGGTTAAGGAAAGGATCTAATTAGAGTTATACTATTTTTCTTTTATTATTATTATTATTATTATTATTATTATTATTATTATTATCATTCATTATCATTATTATTATTAGTATTTTTTAAAAAAAATAAAAAGGATCCCCCTCACCTTTTCCTTCACTCACGCAAGCCCCCCCTCCATTTTTTGCATCCTTGTCGCCGTTCATAGGTTCTGGCTGGCCAGATCCCGCTGGTCAGACACGCTCTCAGTCCACCAGATCGGACGCTGAACGTCCGTCGCCAACCACGAATCCCAACCGCTCGCATCTTTTTCTCTCTCGGCAACCCTCGCCCTTCTCTTCCGTCTCGCCAACCGGTCAAGCCGTGCCACCTCCGATCGACGTCTCAGACCTAGCCGCGCACGTGCTACTCGTTCTCGTGTACCGCTGCGTCTCTCCAAAGTCGTTCGTGTCGGATCTAAGGATTTGATCGTACTACTTCCTTCGCCCTTCGCTCACGACGGTTCTCGCAAAACGGTCAAGCCACGCCACCTCCGACCGACGTCTCAGATCCAGCTCCCCCGCGTCTGCCACCCTAGCCATTTCGCTACCGGTTGTCGTCGCCTTGCCACGTCGGGTCCGTTTTGGTCTTCGTCAGATCTATTGGGGTAAGGTTGTGTCGGTTCATTTCGTTCTCTTGGCCATTAATATTGTGTTTCAGTGTTATGACTCGTCTTTATTGAATTTTGTTTCAAGCTTAAGTCGTCAGGGAGTTTGGAAGTCAAAGGAGGCACCGTCGTGGAAGGTGGAAGTGTTTTTCTTTCTTTGAATAAGTTCTTGATAGTTTGGACTTGGACCTGAAGTCTTACAATTATGGCTTCAACTGAAATTTGAGAGTTGTTTTGTTGTTAGGACCGCTACTTTGGATTGTCGTCATAGTTTGGTGGTCTAAAATTTTTTATCTGTAGAGTATCGACTCGAGGTAAGTAATCTTATCACTGGAACTGCCCACGAGCCAGGCTCTAGTTGTATGCTAGCATGATAAGTATATGTTATGGTAAATGTTAGCATGCTGATTGACAGTATGACTTGAATCAAAGTATGTTTTGGCACAAATTCTGATTTATTTACATACACACCTAAGTGCTTGATCGTTAGGGTGATAGTATGTGTTTTCATATGTCGATGTCTGATCTGTTGGCGTTGAGGCATACTTGTATGTTGTGGATTTATGATATAAGTTATACATGGATGATGTATAATATGTTGTTAAGAATTATGGGTATGTGATGCAGCCATGGTATTAAGGATTTTTATGTATGCTTTAGAACCGTACAATGTTGAATCTTAGCACGTTAAGACTATGTGAATATCCTCATTGATTAGTTAGATGCTCACCAGTTTGTGTTTTCTTTGGGATTCACCAGTTTTGTAGGCATACTTAGCTACAATAGGATAAGACTCAGTCTCTTATATGTTACATGTATTTATGTGCCATATGTGGGTATCTAGAGAACATAGATGCCTAGCCTGACCCCAGTGGTGGGGTTACTTACTGAGTATTTTATACTCATTCTTTCTTATGTCGATGTTTCAAGTAAGGGTGGAGATGCACCGGCGATGACGTAGCGGAATTCATGATCAAGCCACTGGGACTAGTTTTTTTACGCTTCCGCATCATGAGATCTAGAGTTCTTTTCATGTTTCCCTTAATGTTTAGTTTTGATGTTTGAAACTTATTATTAAGAATTGTTTTTCATATGTACTTATTAACCTTTATGATTTATGGGTACCCTATTATTGTTTTTAACAATTGCATTTAATAAACGTCTTGTGAACTTCTCTTGTTTTTAATTAGCATTTACTTCAAATGACTGAACGTCGTTTTAAATTCTTTGCATGCATTTATTTTAGTAACGACCTTACCTAGGTTCTAGGGGGTCGGGTCGTTACATATCAAATAGTTATGGAATCTCAAATCCATATACTCTCCATCTCAATCTGATCAAAGTATTTTATATTTTTACTCACTAAATCTCAACTTCAATATTGTACTCCTTGAACTTTTCAAGAGTATCAGACTTTTATGGCATTAGATAAACGTACCCATACCTTGAATAATCATCTGTAAAAGTAATGAAATATTCAAACCACCATCTAGCTTGTACATTCACTATACCACAAAGGTCTGAATGTATAAGATCTAAGGGCTCTTTGGCTCTATAACCCTTTCTAGTAAAAGGTCATTTTGTCAGTTTTCCATCTAGACAAGATTCACAAACAGGTAAAGAATTTTCTTCTAACTCTCTTAGAAGTTCATTTTTTACTAACCTCTCAAACTTATTGAGATTTATTTGACCCAGTCTTAGATGTCAAAGATGGGGATTTTCTTTTGGAGAAACTTTTATTCTTTTATTTTGTGTTGTTGTAATGTTGAAACATTTCAACATTATGGAGCATTTTAGACACTAATGGCCTTAACACATATAAGTTATTTTTATTTATTGCCAAATAAATTTGAATTCATTTTTCAAAATAAACACTTTATCACGAATAAAGGTTATATTATAAAATTGTTCCAATAGACAAGATACAAAAAGCAAGTTCATTTTAAAATTAGGAACTAAATAAACATTGTCCAAGAAAATAAATTTTGAATTAAAAAATAACTTCAAGCTCCCAACTGCAACTATCGAGATAACCTAACTCCCAACTGCAACTATCGAGATGACCTACTCCAACCTCCAACTGCTGCCAGAAACTAGTTTCTTGAAAAAAAAAAAGACAATCATGGTTAGTGGCCCCTTAATTAAGTATCTAGGCAGAATCATCATTTTTCACTAAACAAGTTTCTAAAATCAATAAATCATATTTACTTTCTTTGTCTTTTTCTTCATAACCAAATATTTTGGGTAGTTGCTTCACTAAACAAGTTTCTAAAATATTTTGGGTAGACACTAATGGCCTTAACACATATAAGTTATTTTTCTTTTTCTTTGTCCACTTGTTATATGCATCACAGATATTTCGTGATGGGTTTTATCTAAGGATTGGAGGACAATCCTCCATCAAAACAAATTTGTGTTCATCTACAACCAACATAGTATTTATCATATTTTTCCATGTTGCATAATTTTTGTCGATTAATTTGTCGGCACCAAGCAATGTAATTTTAATGCTACTCATGATTATAAATAGCTGATACAAGACAAATTATTTATATCAGATATCTTTGCAAAAACTCATTTAATCCAATCAATTTATCAAAACATCAATGAACCCTAACAACATTTAATTTTTGCAATGATACTTCAGTGATTTATAATAAATGCTACTTTGGGGCGTACAATTACTCATTCACTAGATTAAGACACTCTCAATTAAATATTACATCAGAATAACTTTTATTCCTATGGTATTTAATTACCATTGATTTGATAAAGAAATCATTAACATGTTTAATGTTTTCTTATAAGTGTAACCCTTCATTTTCAACCCTATAGCCTTGCCTCAATAAGCCTACCTCAGGGAAGAACATTATTTGTACAATTGACTATAGCGATCTTATCCATTTTTGGAGTTCGCTCTGTCCCTTCTCATGCAAATACCTTCATAAGAGGGATGCTCCCAGGGCACCACGAGGCCAAGCATGGAAAAACATTCCAAACTAATAAAGGAGACTGTAGGATATATTGACACACGTCTTTCTCCCACTTACTATTAACATTTTCTCCATGCACCTTGATATTGACCCATGCAAATACCTTCCTAAAGAATGATGCACTCAGGGTATCACAAGGTCGAGCATGGATCTCATGATTTGAACTTTGAGGGAGAACGTGAGTGGAAAAATGACATAGCATATACATCTTTTTCCTCCCACTAAGTGTTTTAGAACCTAGGGTTTATTAACTTAAGTAAATCCGGCTAATTAACTTAATTAAGTCATTGTTAATTTGTTCAATATAACGTTTATATTGAATATTTTAACAATATATGATTATTGTTCATTAAATAATTTAATAAGTTTTAATTATTTATTGCATGCATATAAAATGTTTAATAATTCGCCTCCCAGGTCAGTTTCCAGATAAAGGTGTTCGCTTATAGTCAACATAAATACCCCAATCCTAGACAGAACCCCCTTAGACAAATGTCCCTTATAGGCAAATATTTTATAAATTAATCTTTTATTTGATTAAGTGAATCCTATTAAATGAAAAATAAAAGATTAACCTATTTCTAAAACATAATTCTAGATGAATTAATTTTAAATCATTTAAAATTAATTAAGACCTATGTTTGCTTGCAACTCTGAATTATAGGTTTTAATTGCTAATTCATTAACCATATAACTCCTATAAATTGAATTATAAAACCTATAATATTCATAATAATGACATTAATTGAATATAATAATTATATTACCTAAGTAATGTCATGCTACATGCATTTCCAATTTCATTAACAAACATAATATAATAACTATATTAAGCTATCAATGAACTATATAGTAAGCATGTTTTTAATCGTACATTAAAAGTAATATAACTGTTATATTATAATCATGCAAACTATATAATATACATAATGAATGTGCATACTTTAGGAATAACCTAAACTTTAAATATAACATTTATATTTAAATATGATGCATGGTTATGCTTGATTATGGTGGGATTTAAATCTATATAACATACAATATGCAACATATAAATCATAAATTTAAACGTACATTACATGCACATTAGAATATATTATAAGTATTGATAGAGCGATAATTGGCACCTTAAACAAAAAATAAATTAATATAATCAAATTATATTAATTTAATTATAAAATAAAAAACTAAAAGAAAAACAAAGGAAAAGCACATCGAGCAGCTTGCATCCACGACCCCTGATACTCGCATCTCACAGCCTCCAGGTTTGAAGCACGACGACACTATGCCCAAGCGTCGCACCACTATGAAAAATCACACTATTCCGCTCGCATCGGAGCGCTGCGATGCTATGGCACATCGACGCAACACTGACATCCCATATGCCCAGAAACCTTCAAATTTTTGCAAATTTTCTCTATTCTCTGGCATTCTCCACAGCAAAAACAGCATCATGAACGACCTAGACTTCAGATTACAAACTCGATTGCATAAAAAAATGTCAAAAAAAATCAGGCCCTTATAATTTGATCAAATCAAACAGTAATTCAAATCTAAGTGCCAAATATCAAAATTATGGATTATGCAAAACCTAAATTAAATTCACAACATTACTCAAATGAAAACAGAATTTGAACCCACCATAATCAATTCTTGATTTCCCTAAACTAAAAAAAAAAAAAAAATTCCATTGGTTTGATACCATTTGAAGGGATTGAACCCCAGTGCGGATGCGTGTTATTACTTTTGTCTTTGAATAGAGAAGGGAAAAACTTAATGTTGGGTTTTATGTCCTAAAACTCGTGGTTTGCAAAATAATAAACTTATTCTGTTAATCAATATAGATGTTATTGAAGTTTGATTCAATAAAGTTGTTATTGAATGTTTGAATTGCTCATTTCGTTTTAGAAATAACCTAAATCCAAAAAACTAAGATCCATGGTTCTTACATAAGTACTTGATCTGTATATGGAGACATAAGAGTGGATCAAGTTCGAGTAAATAACCAAAATGGTCTATAGTATACGAATAAGGTTAGGTGCCTTATTCTGGGATACTATCGGATGCGGTCCACTTTGTAGATGATACGATTGTTGTAAAGTGCTTCAAACGAAGTGATCCTAATTCATTCATGTGGAGACATGCAAGTGGAGGCGTCCTATAGAAAGAGTTTGTATAAGATCGAATCAAGAAATTAGTCACTCTTACTTTATAACATTGTTTGCTGTTTAAGATTAACTATTTCAAAGCGATGATCTAAGTAACTGAACCTTAACCCTGAGCTAACTATGAACTTCTGTTTATTTAGGATTATCCTTAGATTTGCATGGGTGAGGATTGACTTAACAACGCTGACTGAATAAGCCTCTCATTTCAGGGTAAGACCAGGTAAATAGCTAAAGACATAGGGTGTAAGATGGATTTCATTCCTACCCACTTTTAGGGATAGTAGAGAGGTTGTTCCATTAAGTGCTGACTCCGAGTTTTGAACAAGGAGCTCCACCCTCTCATTGGCTCGAGAGGGACTCGATTTAGTGATTGGATCACAAACCAATTGTTCGTTAGAGGATTAATGAGGCTTAAGAAACAAGATGTAATCGTAAGGGTAAAACATCTTTTGACTCAACTGTTATTACGAACGATCTGTGAAGGGTTGACTTACTGATTATGGTTAAATCAAGTGGACAAAAATATATGGGCTTTAGTGGAGTGACTCAGTAGTTAATGAATGTTGTTTAACTAGGTTAAAAAGTTTAGCAGTTAATCTCGGATCATTGGAGCCTATGATTTGTAGGTCTATTAGGTCTTCCTACTAGCTCACAAACGAATTAAATCTTAAAATAGAGTGATGAGAGAATTTGAAACGTTCAAATTCAAATTGAGGGAATTAATAATTATATATGATATAATTACACGTTTAATTATCGAATTAAACAAAATTGGAGAATTGGATAATATTTAAATATGTTTTAAATATTAAAATTACATGAATGGAGATCCATGTTCGTGGAATTGATGATTAACTAATTTAATATTAGATATTAAATTATATTAGTTAATTAAATTGTTTAATTGATTAATTTAAATTTTTAATTTTATGAAAATTCAAACAAAATCAATTTTGATTTAATTTAAATTAAATTTTGAAAATTGGTTTTAAAATAAAAATTAATTTTTCTAAATTAATTTTTAAAATTCAATTTTTGGAAAATTCCACTAAGTGGAATTATCCCACTTTTAAACACCTTCCGACTCATAAATACATTAATAATACCGAGCTCAAGCCTATTTTTGCAAAAGTTTGCTTCATTCAAAAGCTTGGTAAAAATATCCACTAATTGATTATTAGAGCCTACAAATTCAAGAGTAATATTATCATTTTGCACATGCTCTCTAATAAAGTGATGTCTAATATCAATATGCTAGTCCTAGAATGATGTATAGGATTTTTAATCAAATTAATAGCACTAGTATTATCACAAAATATAGGCACATTATCAAACTTTAATCCAAAATCATAAAGAGTTTGTTTCATCCAAAGAATTTGAGCACAACAACTAGCAACTACAATATATTCCACTTCGGTAGTAGATAAGGCAACCAAATTTTACTTTTTACTAAACCAAGAAACTAACGAACTACCAAGAAATTGACAAGTCCCACTAGTACTCCTACGGTCAAGTAAACTACCCGCAAAATCCACATCGGAATATCCTATCAAATTAAATTCAACATTTCTAGGATACCATAAGCCTAGATCAATAGTACCAAGCAAATATTTAAAAATTCTTTTAACGGCATGTAAATGTGATTACTTAGTACAAGATTGAAATCTAGCACAAAGACATACATTAAATATAATATCGGGTCTACTAGCAGTTAAATAAAGTAAAGATCCAATCATACCTCTATAAGTTTTTATATCCACACACTTATCTTTTTCATCCTTGTTAAGCTTAGTGGATGTGCTCATAGGAGTTTTTGCAATTTTATCTTCATTGAATTTGAACCTTTTGAGCAAATCCCTTGTGTATTTTTCTTGATTTATGAAAATACCATCCTTAAGTTGTTTGATTTGGAGTCCAAGGAAGAAGCTAAGTTCTCCCATCATACTCATCTCAAATTCACTATGCATACACTTAGAAAATTCTTCACACAAAGATGAATTAGTAGAACTAAAAATAATATCATCCACATATATAATATCATTTTCTTTAGTCTTAATAAGAAGAGTAGTATTAGTTTTACCCATTTTAAATTCATTCTTAAGCAAGAAATTACTAAGTCTATCATACCAAGCTCTTGGAGCTTTTTTTAAGCCATAAAAAGCCTTTTTCAACTTATAGACATGATTAGGAAAATCAAAACTTCAAACTCCGGAGGTTGTTCTACATAAACTTCCTCCATGATATAACCATTTAAAAATGCACTTTTCACATCCATTTGATACAAAATGAAATTCTTATAAGAAACAAAAGCAAACAACATTCTAATAGCTTCTAATCTAGCAACGGGTGCAAAGGTTTCTTCATAATCTATTCCTTCCTCTTGACAATAACCTTGAGCTACAAGTCTAGCTTTATTTCTAATGATATTTCCATTTTCATCCATTTTATTTCTAAAGACCCATTTAGTTCTAATTATAGAAGCATGAGAGGGCCTAGGGACTAACTCCCAAACTTTATTCCTTTCAAATTGATTTAATTCTTTTTGCATAGCTAAAATCCAAAATTCATCATTTTCGGCATCTTTAGAACTTTTTTGTTCAATTTGAGAAATAAAAGAAAGATTATTAAACATATCAAGAGAGGAACGAGTTTTCACACCTTGTTCGGAATCACCAAGAATTAATTCTTTGGGATGGGAAGGAGCATACCTCCACTCTTTAGGCATGGAAGAAGAACCAACTTCGTTCTTTTCGATTAAGCTCATCTCTTGCTTACTTGAAACAATTTCCTTGCATTTGTCACTAACAAGTAAATCTCCAAAATTTCCTTCTAAAACATCACTATAAATAGTATCATTAGAAATAACATTGCAAGATTCATCAAATACTACATGCATAGATTCCTCAACTACTAAAGTTCTTTTATTGAAAACTCTATAAGCTTTACTAGTAGAGGAATAGCCAAGGAAAATACCAACATCCGTCTTAGAATCAAAATTTCCAAGTTTTTCTTTGTTATTCAAAATAAAACATTTGCAACCAAAAACTTTGAAATACCCAATATTTAGAATTTTGTTATGCCAAAGTTCATAAGGAGTTTTATCTAAAAAAGATCTAATTAAAACTCTATTTAAAACATAACAAGCGGTGTTAACGGCTTCCACCCAATAGTATGTAGGTAAACCATACTCATGCAACATTGATCTAGCAAATTCTTGCATAGTACGATTTTTCCTTTCAACTACAACGTTTTGTTGAGGAATTCTTGGAGCGGAGAAATTATGAGAAAAACCATTTTTTCACAAAAAGTTTCAAAAGCATTGCTATCAAATTCTCCTCCATGATCACTCCTAATTTTAGAAATCAAAAAACCTTTTTCATTTTGAACTCTTTTTGCAAAACTAGAAAAGCTTTTCAAAGTATCATCCTTATGTTTTAGCATCAAAACCCAAGTAAATCTTGAAAAATCATCAACTATCACAAAGGCATAATATTTCCCTCCAAAACTAGCAATTCTAGAAGGTCCAAATAAGTCCATGTGTAATAGTTGAAGGGGTCTAGTTATAGAGATCACATTTTTAGATTTGAAAGAGGACTTAGTTTACTTACCCATTTGACAAGCATCACAAACTTTGTCTTTTTCAAATTTAAATTTGGGAAGACCTCTAACCAAAAAATTCTTGGAAATATTTGAAATTAAGTGCATGCTAGCATGTCCTAGTCTTCTATGCCATAACCAAGAATCATTATGCAAAGCTGATAAACATTTATCATTAATAGGACAATCATTCAAATCAATAGTATAAACATTTTCATCTCTATTTCCAACAAATATAACTTTTCTATCACTAGTATTTTCAATGATGCAATTCTTTTTATCAAACACAACTCTAAAGCCTTTATCAAATAATTGACTAATACTAAGTAAATCATGCTTCAAACAATCAACCAAAAGTACATTTTCAATTAAAATAGAAGATTCATTACCTATACTATCTTTACCAATTATTTTATCTTTCTTGTTGTCACCAAAAGTTACAAGACCTCCATCCTTTTTGGAGAGAGAGACAAACTTGGATGGGTCTCCCATCATGTGCCTCGAGCAACCACTATCCAAGTACCACTTGTTTTTCTTAGAGGCTTTCAAACAAACTTACAAACACAAATGTTCAAGTTTGATTCTTTGGTACCCACACTTGTTTGGGTCCTACATGGTTAGCATTGACAAACTTGGGAATCCATTTCATTTTTGCATAGACATTTAAGGCATTGGATTTAGACAAGTAACAAGAATAAGTTGTATGTCCAAACTTGCCATATGAGAAACAAACAACATTATGCAAAGATTTATCTCTTACAACAAATTTATGCACTCTACTTTTCTTAGAGAAATTATTCCTTGGAGCATTGTGAAACTTTGCCCTTTGAGAAAAATTTCTTCTTGGAGAAGTAGTATGAGCATATTTCAATTTAAAACACTTAGGTCTAATATGGCCTTCAACACCACAATAATGACATATAGGCACAAAGTTAGATTTAACATGCTTAGACACAACCTTAGGCATATTATGAGATGCTTTAACAAAGATAGTTTTAGAACTTGAAGGAGTAGAACATTCATCAATATAGCCTAGCATTGGCAACGGGGCCGGGGTGGGGCAGGGGGGCGTCTCCCGTCCCCAGCCCCGTGGGGGAAATTGTCCTCCATCCCTGCCCCCGTCCCCGCCATTTGAAGGCATGGACGGGGGCGGGAACTCCCTGTCAGGGAAACGGGGTCCCTGCAGGGCCCCATTCTTCGTTTCCCCACGGGGATTCTTCATGGCAGACTTCAACGGAGGGGAGGGATGAGCGAGAGCGAGGGGGGAGGGATGTTTTGTTGCAGATTGTAGAGAGCGAGAGAGGACTGGGAAGGGATAAAAATATATATATAAATTCAGGGTCGGGGCGGGGATACTGTCCCCATCCCCGCCCCGTCCCTAGACGGGGCCCCGAATAAATTCCCTGGTTTGACCCCATCCCCGGTCAAATCGGGGAATTCCCGCCCCGTCGGATTTTTTTGCCAACCCTAATATAGCCTAAACCTCTTTTATCACCAAAAGGCTTGCCTACTTTAATTATCTTGTCTAATCTTTGAGCACCTATTGTCAACTTTTTAATAGATTCTTTAGCCTTATCAAGTTCTTGCAAAGCACTAAATTCCTTTTCTTTGAGTAATTTAATCAAATTATCTTTTTCACAACTATCATGCTCAAGAAATTTAACTTTGTCAAGCAAGGCATTTTTCTCATCACAATCAAAAGCATGCTTGTCACAAGAGATATTCATTTCATCAATATGCATAGCATCATGCTCATTCTCTTTTAAGCAAGCAATTTCTTCAAGTAAAAACTTATTTTTACTAGATAAAACATTTTATTTCTTTTTAAGCACAACATACTTAGAACTAAGTTTTTCTAAATCATTTTGCATATTTTCAAAAGCTTCAAAAAATTCATTATAAGAAAGAGGTTCTAAAGTTACCTTATCATTTTATTCATCTTGATTGTCACTATGAGCCATGAAGCAAAAATTGGCCACTTCTTCATTATCACTCCCACTTTTGTTTTTATTGCTATCATCCCAAGTAGCTTTTATTACTTTCTTCTTGGATTTCTTGGATGATTTGAGAAGAGGACAATCGATTCTAATATGATCCGGCTTCTTGCATTCATAGCATATTACCTCATCTTTTTTGCTCTTTTTATCTTTTGACTCTTTTTGGTTGGAGAGATGCTTCTTGAATTGCTTCTTTCTCTTGATGAAATTCTTATACTTACGTGAAAGATAGGCAACATCATCTTCATCAAGGTCATCTTCATCTTGGGAGTCAACTTCTAAAGAGATGGTCTTTAAAGCTATACTCTTTTCTTTCTTTTTCTTCCCATCCTCCATGTTTTTCTTGATCTTTATCTCATGCGTCAACAACGAGCCCATGAGTTCATCAATGGAGAGAGATTTGAGATCCTTTGCCTCTTGAATGGTTGTGACTTTAGGCTCCCATTATTTAGGCAAAGACTACAATAGCTTCTTTATCTTCTCAAGATTTGAGTATTTTTTCCCAAGTCCTTTTAAAGCATTAACAATGTTAGTAAATCTAATAAACATATCGGAAATAACTTCATTTTCATCAATTTTAAACATTTCATGTTGATGAACTAACATGTCAATCTTTGTTTCTTTTACTTGACTAGTTCCTTCATGAGTAATTTCTAATTTATCCCATATCTCTTTAGCGGTTTTGCAAATAGACACTCTATTATACTCAACTTCATTCAAAGCACAAAATAAGCAATAAGCTTTGACATTTAAAGAGTATGCTTTCTTTTCATTTATTGACCATTCTTCCTTAGGTTTTATAGTGCTAACACCATCAACATCTTTTGTTGGAATTTTAAAACCTTCCTCAACAATATCCCATAAATCATAATCAATAGAAAGCAAAAAAAAATCTCATTCTATTTTTTCTGTAACTATAATTAGTACCATTAAAGAAAGGAGACTTTGTAATAGATTGACTATCGGTAAAAGGGATAAAACCTAAAGTTGCCATAGCTAAAAAACAATTAAGTTTATCAAGAAATAAATATTTCAAGAAGAGCAACCCGCTCTAATACCAATTGTTGGATCGATATGGCAATCCTAAAGGGTGGTGAATAGGGTTTAATTAAACTTTTTTTTTTAAATTAACCCAATTAAACTAATTAATACACTTTTTATAAATAATAAGAAAAATTCAATTTATACAACAAATAAGATGACAAAAAGTGTGATAATTTAATTCTATCAAAATTTTAGCAAATAAATAAGAATAAACTAAAGTTTACAATAAATTGCTTAAATTAATTACAAAAATAAAAAGGAAAGAGTTAGAGAAGAAGACAACATAATTTTTATAGTGGTTCGGTCAAACTCGACCTACTCCACTCCCCAAGTGCCTCTTGGGAATTTGAATAAAATCTTTCCAACTTCTTCCACGGATTAGAGCCCAACCATTACACCACCGCTCCTTTTACGGGTTTAAGAGCAAACCTGATCCTTTCCACGGTTTAGGATCAAACCGTTACAAATGTTGGAATTTTTTAAGAACACAATACAACTCTCACTAGAGTGGATTTACAAGTTTAAGCACTCAACAAATTTATCCTCACAATACAATAACACTCTCTCAAGAATAAGATGAAAAGAAAAAAAATTGGGAGCTTAGAGAGAGCAACAATGGAAACTTTTGAGTTTTGGAGGATTATGAAATGTAAAATTTGTTAATTCAAAATTTGGAGAGAAAGATGGTTTATAAAGAGATGGAAAGGGAAAAATTGAATTTAAATTGGACCATTAGATTTGTGTTAAAAAAAATGAAGGGTGGAGATTAAAAGAAATTAAAAGAAAAATAAGAAGATAATATATATATATATATATTTTAAATTCTGAAATTTTCAAACGGTAAAAAACATATATAAAAAATATAATAATAATAAGTTAACGGTAAAAAAAAATTTGAAATATATATATATATATTTAAAAAGCTTCCAATGGCAGGAGCATTTAATGCTTTCTGGATTTTTTTTTTTAAATTTCAAAGAAACCGTTTGACACATTTTTTTAATAAAATAATATATATAATATTTTAAATAACCAAAATCCCCACGTGTCACTCTCCCAAAGCTCCACGTGTCGTCACCGGATTGGTCATTGATGCTGACTCAGTGGCCACATCATCACCACCGGTATTTTTCGATAAAACTTGTTTCGGTCATAACTTTTTCGTTTGAGCTCCAATTTGAGTGATTCAAGAGGTGTTGGAATCATTGTTCCGAGTTCTACGTATAGACATATTAAAACACTAAAATTTTCAGTAATTAAAAATTGAGTTTGTTATCATCAAAATATTTATTAATTAATTAATTAAAATTAATTAATT
>NC_143486.1:54644514-54648429 GCF_027475165.1 Benincasa hispida
TTATAGCATTGTGGACGAACCTAGACACAAAAGCTCAAGAAAGAGTCCAAAAAGGACGAAATTTAGATTTCTACAAGTGGAAGTGCAATAGACTAAAAATTTGAACGTGGTTAGAAAGGTACTTATGAATCCTAGATAGTAGTTCTGAACCATTGTAGATCAACTTAGGCATAAAAGGTCGAGAAAGAGTCCGAAAGGAATGAACTTTGGATTTCTACAAGTGGAAGTCTGCTAGGACAAAAAATTTGGCACGAAATTTTGTTCAAAAGGTACTTATGAATCCTAGAAACTAGTTTTCTACCATAGTGGATGAACTTAGGCAGAAAAGGTCGAGAAAGAGTTCGAAAAGGGCGAACTTTGGATTTCTACAAGTGTGCTATGACTAAACACTTTGACGAAGTTAGGTTCAAAAGGTACTTATGAACCCTGGAAAGTAGTTTTTTTCCATTGTGGACAAACTTAGGCACAAAAGGTCGAGGAAGAGTCTGAAAAGGACGACCTTTGGATTTCTACAAGTGGAAGTCTGCTATGACTAAAAATTTTGACGAAATTTGGTTCAAAAGGTTCTTATGAATCCTAGAAACTAGTTTTGTACCATTGTGGATGAACTTAGGCACAAAAGATCGAGAAAGAGTCCGAAAAGTACGAACTTTGCATTTCTACAATTGGAAGTCTACTATGACTAAACATTTGGACGAAGTTTGGTTCAAAAGGTACTTATGAACCCTGGAAAATAGTTTTGTACCATTGTGGACGAACTTAGGAACAAAAGGTCAAGAAAGAGTCTGAAAAGGACGAACTTTCGATTTTTACAAGTGGAAGTCTACTATGACTAAAAATTTGGAAGAAGTTTGGTTCAAAAGGTACTTATGAACCCTAGAATTTAGTTTTGTATCAGTGTTGATGAACTTAGACACAAAAGGTCGAGAAAGAGTCCGAAAAGACGAACATTGGATTTCTACAAATACAAGTCTGCTATGACTAAAAATTTGGACGAAGTTTGGGCCAAAAGGTAGTTAATAAACATGGAAAGTAGATTATTACCATTGTGGACAAACTGAGGCACAAAAGGTCGAGAATGTGTCCAAATAGAATGAACTTTGGATTTCTAAAAGTGGAAGCGTGCTATGACTAAAAACTTTGACGAAGTTTGGTTCAAAAGGTACTTATGAACCCTGGAAAGTAGTTTTGTACCAGTATGGACGAACTTAGGCACAAAAGCTCGAGAAAGAATCCCAAAAGAACGAACTTTGGATTTCTACAAATGGAAGTCTGCTATGACTAAAAATTTTGACGAAATTTTGTTCAAAAGGTACTTATGAATTCTAGAAACTAGTTTTGTACCATTGTGGATGAACTTAGGCAGAAAAGGTCGAGAAAGAGTTCGAAATGGGCGAACTTTGGATTTCTACAAGTGGAAGTGTTCTATGACTAAAAATTTGGATGAAGTTTGGTTCAAAAGGTACTTATGAGTCCTGGAAAGTAGCTTTGTACCATTATGGACGAACTTAGGCCCGAAAGGTCGAGAAAGAGTCTGAAAAGTACGAAGTTGGATTTCTACAAGTGAAAATCTTGAATGCCTAAAAATTTGGACTAAGATTGGTTCAAAAAGTAAGTAGCAAACATGCAAAGTAGTTTTGTTACATTGTGGACGAACTTAGGCACAAAATGTCGAAAAGAGTCCGAAAAGGACGAATTTTGGATTTCTACAAGTGGAAGTGTGCTACGACTAAAGATTTAGACGAAGTTTAGTTCAAAAGGTATTTATGAACCCTGGAAAGTAGTTTTGTACCATTGTAGATAAACTCAGGCACAAATGGTCGAGCATGAGTCCGAAAAGAACGAACTTTTGATTTCTACTAGTGGAAGTATGCTTTGACTAAAAGTTTTGATTAAGTTTGATCCAAAAGGTACTTATATACCCTGGAAAGTAGTCCTGTACCATTGTGGATGAACTTAGGCACAAACGGTCGAGAAAGAGTCCAAAAAGGATGAAGTTTGGATTTCTACAAGTGAAAGTCTGCTATGACTAAAAATTTGGGGCGCGTTTGGGTTCAAAAGATACTTATGAAACCCTGGAAGTGTTTTTGTAACCATTTTTGACGAACATAGGCACACAAGCTCGAGAAAGGAGTCTCAAAAGTACGAACTATCGATTATACAAGTGGAAGTCTGCTATGACTAAAAATTTGGACGAAGTTTGGTTCAAAAGTACTTATGAAACCTGAATGTATTTTTGTAATCATTGTTGATGAATTTCTTTAACACAAAAGCTCGAGAAAGAGGTCCGAAAAAGACAACTTGATTTCTACAAGTGCAAGTCTGCTATGACTAAAAATTTGGACGAAGTTTGGGCCAAAAGGTAGTTATTAAACATGCAAAGTAGTTTATTACCATTGTGGACGAACTGAGGCACAAAAGGTTGAGAATGTGTCCGAAAAGAACGAACTTTAGATTTCTAAAAGTGGAAGTGTGCTATGACAAAAGACTTTGATGAAGTTTGGTTCAAAAGGTACTTATGAACCCTAGAAAGCAGTTTTGTTCCATTGTGGATGACATTAGGCACAAATGGTCGAGGAAGAGTCTGAAAAAAATGAACTTTGGATTTCTAGAAGTGGAAGTCTGCTATGACTAAAAATTTTGACGAAATTTGGTTCAAAAGGTTCTTATGAATCCTAGAAACTAGTTTTGTACCGTCGTGGATGAACTTAGGCAAAAAAGGTCGAGAAAGAGTTCGAAAAGGGTAAACTTTGGATTTCTACAAGTGGAAGTGTGCTATGACTAAACACTTTTACGAAGTTTGGTTCAAAAGGTAGTTATGAACCCTGGAAAATATTTTTGTTCCATTGTGGACGAACTTAGGCACAAAAGGTTGAGGAAGAGTCTGGAAAGGACGAACTTTGGATTTCTACAAGTGGAAGTCTGCTATGACTAAAAGTTTGGATGAACTCTGGTTCAAAAGGTACTTATGAACTCTGGAGAGTAGTTTTGTACTTTTGTGGACGAACATAGGCACCAAATGTCGAGAAAGAGTCCGAAATGGACGAACTTTGGATTTCTACAAGTGAAAGTCTGCTTTGACTAAAAGTTTGGATGAACTCTGGTTCAAAAGGTACTTATGAACTCTGGAAAGTAGTTTTGTACTTTTGTGGACGAACTTAGGCACCAAATGTCGAGAAAGAGTCCGAAAAGGACGAACTTTGGATTTCTACAAGTGGAAGTCTGCTTTGACTAAAAGTTTGGACGAAGTTTGGTTCAAAAGGTACTTATGAACTCTAGAAAGGCGTTTTGTACTTTTGTGGACGAACATAGGCACAAAAGGTCGAGAAAGAGTACGAAAAGGACGAACTTTTGATTTCTACAAGTGGAAGTCTACTATGACTAAAGATTTGGACGAAGTTTGGTTCAAAAGATATTTATGAACCCTAGAAAATAGTTTTGTACCATTGTGGACAAACTCAGGCACGAATGGTCGAGAATGAGTCCGAAAAGAACGAACTTTTGATTTCTACTAGTGGAAGTATGCTATGACTAAAAGTTTTGATTAAGTTTGATCCAAAAGGTACTTATATACCCTAGAAAGTAGTCTTGTACCATTGTGGATGAACTTAGGCACAAAAGGTTGAGAAAGAGTCCAAAAAGGACGAAGTTTGGATTTCTACAAGTGAAAGTCTGCTATGACTAAAGATTTGGACGAAGTTTGGTTCAAAAGGTATTTATGAACCCTGGAAAGTAGTTTTGTGCCATTGTGGACGAACATAGGCACAAAAGCTCGAGAAAGAGTCTGAAAAGGACGAACTTTCGATTTTTACAAGTGGAAGTCTGCTATGACTAAAAATTTGGACGAAGTTTGGTTCAAAAGGTACTTGTGTACCCTGGAATGTAGTTTTGTATCATTGTTGATGAACGTAGACA
>NC_143486.1:54648929-54703929 GCF_027475165.1 Benincasa hispida
TTGACGAAGTTTTGTTTAAAAGGTACTCATGAACCTTGGAAAGTAGTTTTGTACAATTGTGAACGAACTTAGGCACAAAAGGTCGAGAACGAGTCCGAAAATGACGAAGTATGGATTTGTACATGTTGAAGTCTACTATGACTAAAAATTTGGACGAAGTTTGGTTCAAAAGGTACTTATGAACCTGGAAAGTAGTTCTGTACGATTGTGGACGAACTTAGGCACGAAAGGTTGAGAAAGAGTCCAAAAAGAACGAACTTTGAATTTCTACAAAGAGAAGTCTACTATGACTATAAATTTGGACAAAGTTTGGTTCAAAGGGACTTATGAACCCTTGAAAGTAGTTTTGTACCATTATGGACGAACTTAGGCACAAAAGGTTAAGAAAGATTCCGAAAAGCACAAACTTTGGATTTCTCCAAGTGGAAGTCTGCTATGACTAAAAATGTGAACGAAGTTTGGTTCAAAAGATACTTATGAACCCTAGAAATTAATTTTGTACCATTGTGGACCAACTTAGGCACAAAAGGTCGAGAAAGAGTTCGAAAAGAACGAACTTTGGATTACTACAAGGGGAAGTCTTCTATGACTAAAAATTTGGATGAAGTGTGGTTCAAAAGGTACTTAAGAACCTTGGAAAGTAGTTTTGTTCCACTGTGGACGAACTTAGGCACGAAAGGTCGAGAAAGAGTCCGAAAAGGACGAAATTTTGATTTGTACATGTTGAAGTCTGCTATGACTAAAAATTTAGAAGAAGTTTTGTTCAAAAGGTACTTATGAATACTGGAAAGTAGTTTTGTACCATTGTGGATGAACTTAGGACCAAAAGCTCGAGAAAGAGTTCGAAAAGGTCGAACTTTATATTTCTATATGTGGAAGTCTGCTATGACTAAAAATTTGGACGAAGTTTGCTTCAAAAGGTACTTATGAACCTTGGAAAGTAGTTTTGTACCATTGTGGGCGAACTTAGGTAAACAAGTTCGAGAAAGAGTCCGAAAAGGAAGAACTTTAGATTTCTACAAGTGGAAGGCTATGACTAAAAATTTGGACGAAGTTTGGTTCGAAAGGTACTTATGAACCCTTGAAAGTAGTTTTGAACAATTGTGGACGAACTTAGGCATAAAAGGTCGAGAAGGAGTCCGAAAAGAATGAACTTTGAATTTCTACAAGTGAAAGTCAGCTATGACTAAAAATTTGGCCGATGTTTGGTTCAAAAGATACTTATGAATCCTAGAAAGTAGTTTTGTACCATCGTGGACGAACTTAGGCACCAAAGGTGAGAAAGAGTCCGAAAAGGACGAACTTTCTATTTCTACAAGTGGAAGTCTGCTATGACTAAAACTTTGGAGAAAGTTTGGTTCAAAAGTTACTTATGAACCTTGGAAAGTAGTTTTGTATCATTGTGGATGAACTTAGGCATAAAAGGTCGAGAAAGTTTCCGAAAAAGACGAACTTTGGATTTCTACAAGTGGAATTCAGCCATGACTAAAAATTTTGACGAAGTTTTGTTTAAAAGGTACTCATGAACCTTGGAAAGTAGTTTTGTACAATTGTGAACGAACTTAGGCACAAAAGGTCGAGAACGAGTCCGAAAATGACGAAGTTTGGATTTGTACATGTTGAAGTCTACTATGACTAAAAATTTGAACGAAGTTTTGTTTAAAAGGTACTTATAAACACTAGAAAGTAGTTTTATACTTATAAACACTTGAATTATTTATGTTTAACTAATGTTTTCAAACTATTTAGTGGATTGAAATTATGGCAAACCAAGCATGATCTCCAACACCATCTGTCACACCCCCTCCCAGATTACCCTTTTATTCTGGAAGAGGATATGACCGTGGTAGCTATTAGCCCTACTGCCAGTACTCACTACCCAAGTCTTCTAATCTAGATACCAATCTATTTATCTTATTAGTAATATACGCAAACAGCTAATCTCCTTTAAGTTCTTAGAAAGATTACATAATTACAAGCATACAGCCAAGACATTACTTTTATAGAAAAATATTCACAGGTGGCCCAAACATTCCTACAGAAACCCTAGTCCCTCACAAAACATGTGTACATAAACAGATTATCAACCTAAGTCTTTTAATAAGTCAAGTCTTTCGGTGGCAAGCAGTAGCAGGATTACCCTTGAGGAAATTGACTGCTACCTGAAAAGGGAAAACACAGGAATTCTGTGAGCTAAGAGCTTAGTGAGAGACTATAGAATCGTAAAGCAACAAGCGTAGCATCACTATAAACATGTAAATATACCAATGAGTAAACTCAAGCAATTGTCTCTATATGTCTGTAAACCATTCTCAGACATCATTAAACATTATTATTCCCTAGCTGAGAACGAGCCTAAACGCTCTAGCTCCCAAACGTTTATTACCGACCAAGAAACCCATACTTCAGTCTCTCATTCATAACTGCCTACGTGCACGTGGCCACACTAAGTACCATTATATTTTAGGTACTTCCACTCAGATACCTTCTCAAATTTGTCCTTCAGTATCGAGCTACTATGATACCTTCTCATATGTCCTTCAGTATCAAATTGGCCAGATACCTTATCAAATCCAAAGTATAGAAGACTTCCACTTGTAGAAATCCAAAGTTCGTCCTCTTCGGACTCTTTCTCGACCTTTCGTGTCTAAGTTCATCCGCAATGGCACAAAACTACTTTCCAGGGTTCATAAGTACCTTTTGAACCAAACTTTGTCCAAATTTTTAGTCATAGCAAACTTCTACTTGTAGAAATCTAAAGTTCGTTCTTTTCGGACTCTTTCTCGACCTTTTGTGCCTAAGTTCATCCACAATGGTACAAAAGTACTTTCCAGGGTTCATAAGTAAATTTTGAACCAAACTTCATCCAAATTTTTAGTCATAGCAGACTTCCACTTGTAGAAATCTAAAGTTCGTTCTTTTTGGACTCTTTCTCGACCTTTTGTACCTAAGTTCGTCCACAATGGTATAAAACTACTTTCCAGGGTTCATAAGTACCTTTCGGACGAAACTTCGTCCAAATTTTTAGTCATAGCAAACTTCCACTAATAGAAATCTAAAGTTCGTCCTTTCTAGGGTTCATAAGTACTTTTTGAACAAAACTTTGTCCAAATTTTGACTTGGAGCACATTTCGGAAAGTAGAAATCTGAAGTTCGTCATTTTTGGACTCTTTCTTGATGTTTCGGTCTCAAGTTCATCAATATAGGTACTAAACTTCTGTCCAGAGTTCATAAGTAACTTTTAAACCAAACTTCGACCAAATTTGGACTGAGAGCAAATTTTTGACACGTAGAAACCCAAAGTTTGTCTTTTTCGGACACTTTATCGACCTTTTGTGTCAAAGTTTGTCCACACAGATACAAAAAATCCTCTCCAGATTTCATAAGTATCTTTTGAACAAAACATCGTCCAAATTTAGACATGGAGCACATTTCGACAAGTAGAAATCAAAAGTTCATCATTTTTATACTCTTTCTTGACCTTTTGGTCCAAAAATCATCCATAGAGTACAAAACTCTAATCCAGGGTTCATAAATAACTTTGAAACCAAACTACGAACAAATTTTGATTGAAAGTACATTTCGACACGTCGACCCAAAGTTCGTTCTTTTTGAACTCTTTTTTGACCTTCTGTGTCAAAGATCGTCCACATAGGTATAAAACTCCTCTTCGGGCTTGGGGCGGGGTGTGACACTTCATAAGTATCTTTTGAACCAAACTTTGTCCAAATTTTTACTTGAAGCACATTTCAAAAAAGAAAACTTTTTTTACATTTTGTGCCAACGTTCATCCTTTCTAGTCTCCTTCTTTAGCCTTTGTGTCAAACTTCGTCTAGATAGGTACAAAATTGATTTCCAGGGTTCATAAATATTTTTTGAACCAAAGTTCATCCAAATTTTTAGTCATAGCACACTTCGACATGTAAAAATCCAAAGTTCGTCCTTTTTGGACTCTTTCTCGTCCTTTTGTGTGTAAGTTCGTCCACAGTGGTACAAAACTCCTTTCCAGGGTCAATAAATGTCTTTTGAACCAAACTTCTTCCAAATTTGGACTTGGAGCACATTTCGTCAAGTGGACTCTTTCTTGACCTTTTGGTCCAAAGTTCATCCATAGAGGTACAAAACTCTTATCCAGGGTTCATAAATAACTTTTAAACCAAACTATGAACAAATTTTGACTGAAAGCACATTTCGACGCGTATAGACCCAAAGTTCGTGCTTTTCGAACTCTTTCTTGACCTTTTGTGTCAAAGTTCGTCCACACAGGTACAAAACTCCTCTCCAGGCTTAATAAGTATCTTTTGAACCAACTTCGTCCTTTTCTGTCTCTTTCTTAACATTTTGTGCCAAGGTTCATCCTTTCTAGTCCCTGTCTTTAGCCTTTGTGCCAAAGTTCATACAGATTGGTACAAAATTGCTTTCCAGGGTTCATAAGTACCTTTTGAACCAATGTTCGCCAAAATTTTAATTATAGCAGATTTCAACATGTAGAAATCCAAAGTTCGTCCGTTTCAGACTCCTTCTTGACCTTTTGTGTCTAAGTTCGTCCACCCCGGTACAAAACTCATCTCCAGGGTTCATAATTGTCTTCTGAATCAAATTTTTTCCAAATTTGGACTTGGAGTACATTTCGATAAGTTGAAACCTAAAGTTTTTCCTTTTCAGTCTCTTGCTTTACCCTTTGTGCCAAAGTTTGTCCTTTTCGAACTCTTTCTTGGCCTTTTGTGTCAAAGTTTTTCACACAGGTACAAAACTCCTCTCCGGGCTTCATAAGTATCTTTTGAACTAAACTTCGTCCAAATTTGGACTTGAAGCTCATTTTGACAAGTAGAAACCCAAAGTTCGTCCTTTTCAGACTCTTTCTTGACATTTTATGCTGGTTCATCCTTTCTAGTATCTATCTTTAGCCTTTGTGCCAACGTTCGTCCAGATAGGTACAAAAGTGCTTTCTAGGGTTCATAAGTACCTTTTAAACCAAAGTTCGCAAAAAACTTTTAATTATAGAAGACTTCGACATGTAGAAATCTAAAGTTCTTCAGACTCTTTCTCGACCTTTTGTTTCTAAGTTCGTCCACCCTGGTACAAAACTCCTCTCCAGGGTTCATAATTGTCTTTTGAATCAAACTTTTTCCAAATTTGGACTTGGAGTACATTTCGATAAGTAGAAACCGAAAGTTCGTCCTTTTCAGTCTCTTGCTTTACCCTTTGTGCCAAAGTTCGTCCAAAGCTCCTTTCTAGGGTTCATAAGTACCTTTTGAACAAAACCTTGTCGAAATTTTGACTTGGAGAACATTTTGAAAAGTAGAAACCTAAAGTTCGTTATTTTTGGACTCTTTCTTGACGTTTTCGTCCCATGTTCATCAATATAGGTATAAAACTTTTGTCCAGAGTTTATAAGTAACTTTTAAACCAAACTTCACCCAATTTTGGCTGAGAGCACATTTTGACACGTAGAAACCCAAAGTTCGCCTTTTCCGGACTCTTTCTCGACCTTTTGAGTCAAAGTTCGTCCACACAGGTACAAAACTCCTCTCCAGGCTTCTTAAGTATCTTTTGAACCAAACTTCGCTCAAATTTAGACTTGAAGCACATTTCAACAAGTAGAAACCCAAAGTTCGTCATTTTCAGACTCTTTCTTGACATTTTGTGCCAAGGTTCATCATTTCTAGTCTCTTCCTTTACCCTTTGTGCCAAAGTTCGTTAACATAGGTACAAAATTTCTTTCCAGGCTCATAAGTACCTTTTGAACCAAAGTTCGTCCAAATTTTTAATTATAGTAGATTTCGACATGTAGAAATCCAAAGTTCGTCCTTTTTGGACACTTTCTCTACATTTTGTGCAAAGGTTCATCCTTTCTAGTCTCTTTCTTTAGCCTTTGTGCCAAAGTTCGTCCACATAGATACAAAATTGCTTTCCAGGATTCATAAGTACCTTTTGAACCAAAGTTCTTCCAAAGTTTTAATTATAGCAAACTTCGACATGTCGAAATCCAAAGTGACCTTTTTGGACTCTTTCTCGACCTTTCATGTCTAACTTCGTCCACACTTGTACAAAACTCCTTTCTAGAGTTCATAAGTGTCTTCTGAACCAAACTTCTTCCAAATTTGGACTTGAAGCACATTTCAACAAGTAGAAACCCAAAGTTCGTCCTTTTTAGACTCTTTCTTGACATTTTAAGCCAACGTTCATCCTTTCTAGTCTCTTTCTTTACCCTTTGTGCCAAAGTTCGTCCATGTAGGTACAAAATTGCTTTACAGGGTTTATAAGCACCTTTTGAACCAAAGTTCGTCCAAATTTTTAGTCACAGCAGACTTCCACATGTAGAAATCCAAAGTTCGTCCTTTTTGAACTCTTTCTCGACCTTTTGTGCCTAAGTTCATCCACACTAGTACAAAACTCCTTTCTAGGGTTCATAAATGTCTTTTGAACCAAAATTCTTCAAAAGTTGGACTTGGAGCACATTTCAACAAGTAGAAAACCAATGTTTGTCCTTTTTAGTCTCTTTCTTTACTCTTTGTGCCAAAGTTGTCCAAATTTGAATTGGGAGCAGATTTTAACACGTAGAAACCCAAAGTTCGTCCTTTCTAGACTCTTTCTTCACCTTTTGTGTCCAAGTTCGTCCACATAGGTACAAAAACTCCTCTCCATAATTCATAAGTATCTTTTGAACAAAACTTCGTCCAAATTTAGACTTGGAGCACATTTCGACAAGTAGAAACCCAAAGTTCGTCATTTTTTGACTCTTTTTTGACCTTTTGGTCCAAAGTTCATCCATAGAGGTACAAAACTCTTATCCAGGGTTCATAAATAACTTTTAAACCAAACTTCAACCAAATTTGGACTTAGAGCACATTTTGACACGTAGAAACCCAAAGTTCGTCGTTTTCAGAATCTTTCTCGACCTTTTATGTCAAAGTTCGTCTACACAGGTACAAAAACTCCTCTCTAGAGTTTATAAGTATCTTTTGAACAAAACTTCATCCACATTTGGATTTGGAGCACATTTCGACAAGTAAAAACCCAAAGTTCGTCCTTTTCATTCTCTTTCTTCACCCTTTGTGCTAAAGTTCGTCCACATAGGTACAAAATTACTTTACGGGGTTCATACGCACCATTTGAACCAAAGTTCGTCCAAATTTTTAGTCATAGCAGACTTCCACATGTAAAAATCTAAAGTTTGTCCTTTTCAGACTCTTTCTCGACCTTTTGTGCCTAAGTTCGTCCACCATGGTACAAAACTCCTTTATAGGGTTTATAAGTGTCTTTTGAACCAAACTTCTTCCAAATTTGGAATTTGATCAAATTTCGACAAGTAGAAACCCAAAGTTTGTCCTTTTCAGTCTCTTTCTTTACGCTTTGTGCCAAAGTTCGTCCACATAGGTACAAAATTCTTTTCTAGGGTTCATAAATACCTTTTGAACAAAACTTTGTCCAAATTTTGACTTGGAGCACATTTCGAAAAGTAGAAACCTAAAGTTCGTCATTTTTTTACTTTGTCTTGACGTTTTGTTCTCAAATTCATCAATATAGGTACTAAAATTCTGTCCAAAGTTCATAATTAACTTTTAAACCAAACTTCGACAAAATATGGACTGAGAGCACATTTTGACACGTAGAAACCTCAAGTTCGTCATTTCCGAACTCTTTCTCAACCTTTTGTGTCAAAGTTCGTCCACAAAAATACAAAAACTCATCTCTAGAGTTCATAAGTATCTTTTGAACAAAACTTCGTCCACATTTGAACTTAGAGCACTTTTCGACAAGTAAAAACCCAAAACTCCTCTTCAGGTTTCATAAGTATCTTTTGAAGCAAACTTCATCCGAATTTAGACTTGAAGCACATTTAGACAAGTAGAAACCCAAAGTTCGTCCTTTTCAGACTCTTTCTTGATATTTTGTGCCAAGGTTCATCCTTTTTAGTCTTCTTCTTTCCCCTTTGTGCCAAAGTTCGTCCACATAGGTTCAAAATTTCTTTCCAAGGTTCATAAGTACCTTTTGAAACAAAGTTCGTCCAAATTTTTAGTCATAGCAGACTTCCACTTGTAGAAATCCAAAGTTCATCCTTTTCAGACTCTTTCTCGACCTTTTGTGCCTAAGTTCGTCCACACTGGTACAAAACTACTTTCCAGGGTTCATAAGTATCTTTTGAACAAACTTCTTCCAAATTTGGAAGTTGAGCACATTTCGACAGGTAGAAACCCAAAATTCGTCCTTTTCAGTCTCTTTCAACCCTTTGTGAATGTTCGGTACAAAGTTCCTTTTTAGGGTTCATAAGTACCTTTTGAACAAAACTATGTCCAAATTTTGACTTGGAGCACATTTCGAAAACTAGAAACCTGAACTTCGTCATTTTTGGACTCTTTATTGACGTTTTAGTCCCAAGTTCATCAATATAAGTACTAAACTTCTGTCTAGAGTTCTTAAGTAACTTTTAAACCAAACTTCGACTAAATTTGGACAAAGAGCACATTTTGACTGTAGGAACCCAAAGTTCGTCCTTTCCGGACTCTTTCTCGACCTTTTGTGTCAAAGTTTGTCCACACAAGTACAAAAAATCCTCTCCAGAGTTCATATGTATCTTTTGAACAAAACTTCATCCAAATTTGGACTTGAAGCATATTTCGAAAAGTAGAAACCAAAAGTTCATCATTTTTTGACTCTTTCTTGACCTTTTGGTCCAAAGTTCGTCAATAAAGGTACAAAACTCTTATCCAGGGTTCATAAACAACTTTTAAACCAAACTACGAACAAATTTTGACTGAAAGCACATTTCGACACTTAGAGACCCAAAGTTCATCCGTTTTGAATTCTTTCATGACCTTTTGTGTGAAAGCTCATTCGCACAGGTACAAAACTCCTCTCCAGGCTTCATAAGTATCTTTTGAATTAAACTTCGTCCAAATTTTGACTTAAAGCACATTACGACAAGTAGAAACCCAAGTTTCGTCCTTTTCAGACTCTTTCTTGACATTTTGTGCCAAGGTTCATCCTTTCTAGTCTCTTTCTTTACCCTTTGTGCCAACGTTCGTTCACATAGGTACAAAATTTCTTTCCAAGGTTCATAAGTACCTTTTGAACAAAGTTTTTAAAATTTCTTTATTATAGAAGACTTCGACATGTAGAAATCCAAAGTTCGTCCTTTTCAGACTCTTTCTCGACATTTTGTGCCAAGGTTCATTCTTTTTAGTCTCTTTCTTTAGCCTTTATGCCAAAGTTCGTCCACATAGGTACAAAATTGCTTTCCATGATTCATAAGTACCTTTTGAACCAAAGTTCGTCCAAAATTTTAATTATAGAAGACTTCTACATGTAAAAATCCAAAGTTTGTCCTTTTTGGACTCTTTCTCGACCTTTCATGTCTAAGTTCGTCCACACTGGTACAAAACTCCGTTCTAGGGTTCATAAGTGTCTTTTGAACCCAAAATTCTTCCAAATTTGGACTTGAAGCACATTTCGACATGTAGAACCCAAAGTTCGTCCTTTTCAGTCTCTTTGTTGACATTTTGTTCTGGTTCATCCTTTCTAGTCTCTTTTTTTACCCTTTGTGCCAACGTTCGTCCACGTAGGTACAAAATAGCTTTCCAGGGTTCATAAGTACCCTTTGAACCAAAGTTCGTCCAAATTTTTAGTCATAGTAGATTTCCACATTAAGAAATCCAAAGTTCGTCCTTTTCGGACTCTTTCTCGACCTTTTGTGCTTAAGTTCGTCCACACTAGTACAAAACTCCTTTCCAGGATTCATAAGTATCTTTTGAACCAAACTTCTTCCAAATTTCGACTTGGAGCACATTTCGACAAGTAGAAATCCAAACTTCGTCCTTTTCAGTCTCTTTCTTTAACCTTTATGCCAAAGTTCGTCCATATAGGTACAAAATTCCTTTCTAGGGTTCATAAGTACATTTTGAACAAAACTTTATCCAAAATTTGACTTGAAGGACATTTCGAAAAGTAGAAACTCTTAAGTTCATCATTTTTGGACACTTTCTTGACGTTTTGGTCCCCAGTTCATATATATAGGTACAAAACTTCTGTCTAGAGTACATAAGTAACTTTGAAACTAAACTTCGATCAAATTTGGACTGAGAGAACATTTCGACACTTAGGAACCCAAACTTCGTCCTTTTCGGACTCTTTCTCGAAATTTTGTGTCACAGTTCGTCCACAAAGGTACAAAAACTTCTCTCCAGAGTTCATAAGTATCTTTTGAACAAAACTTCGTCCAATTTGGATTTGGAGCAAATTTTGAGAAGTAGAAACCTAAAGTTCGTCATTTTATTACTCTTTCTTGACCTTTTGGTCCAAAGTTCATCCATAGAGGTACAAAACTCATATCCAGGGTACATAAATAATCTTTAAACCAAACTACGAACAAAATTCGACTGAAAGCACATTTCGACACGTAGAGACCCAAAGTTCGTCCTTTTCGGACTCTTTCTTGGCCTTTTATGTCAAAGTCCTTCCACAGGGGTACAAAACTCCTCTCCAGGATTTATAAGTATCTTTGAACCAAACTTGGTCTGAATTTGGACTTGAAGCACATTTCGGCAAGTAGAAACCTAAAGTTCGTCCTTTTCAGACTTTTTCTTGACATTTTGTGCCAAGGTTCATCATTTCTAGTCTCTTTCTAGGGTTCATAAGGTCCTTTTGAACAAAACCTTGTCCAAATTTTGACTTGGAACACATTTCGAAAAGTAGAAACTTGAAGTTCGTCAATTTTGGACTCTTTCTTGACGTTTTGGTCCCAAGTTCATCAATATAGGTATTATACTTCTGTCCAGAGTTCATAAGTAACTTTTAAACCAAACTTCGACCAAATTTGAACTGAGAGCACATTTGACACGTAGAAACCCAAGGCACGTCCTTTCTGGGCTCATTCTCGACCTTTTGTGTCAAAGTTCGTTTACACGATTACAAAACTCCTCTCCAGACTTCATAAGTATCTTTGAACCAAACTTTGTCCGAATTTGGACTTGAAGAACATTTCGACAAGTAGAAACCCAAAGTTCATCCTTTTCAGACTCTTTCTTGACATTTTGTGCCAAAATTCATCATTTTTAGTCTCTTTCTTTACCTTTGTGCCAAAGTTCGTAAACGTAGGTACAAAATTTCTTTCCCGGGTTGATAAGTATGGTTTGAACAAAAAATTATCCAAATTTTTATAGTCACAACAGATTTCCACATGTAGAAATCCAAAGTTCGTCCTTTCCAGACTCTTTCTCGATCTTTTGTGCTTAAGTGGTACAAAACATCTTTCCTGTTCATAAGTGTCTTTTGAATCAAACTTCTTCCAAATTTGGACTTGGAGCACATTTTGACAAGTAGAAACCTTGTTCGTTCTTTTCAGTCTCTTTTTTAACCCTTTGTGCCAAAGTTCGTCCACATAGGTACAGTTAATTCCTTTCTAGGGTTCATAAGTACCTTTTGAACAAAACTTTGTCGAAATTTTGACATGGAGCACATTTCGAAAAGTAGAAACCTGAAGTTCGTCATTTTTGGACTCTATCTTGACGTTTTCATCCCATGTTCATCAATATAGGTACTAAACTTTTGTCCAGAGTTTTAAGTAACTTTAAACCAAATTTGGACTGAGAGCACATTTTGACTGTAGAAACCCAAAGTTGTCCTTTCCAAACTCTTTCTTGACCTTTTGTGTCAAAGTTCGTCCACATAGGTACATAAACTTCTCTCCAGAATTCATAAGTATTTTTTGAACCAAACTTTGTCCAAATTTGGACTTGAAGCACATTTCGACAAGTAGAAACCCAAAGTTCGTCTTTTTTAGACTCTTTGTTGAAATTTAGTGCCAAGGTTCATCCTTTCTATTCTCTTTCTTTACTCTTTGTGCCAAAGTTCATCTACGTTGGTACAAAATTGCTTACCAAGGTTCATAAGTTCCTTTTGAACCAAAGTTCGTCCAAATTTTTAATTATAGCAGACTTCAACATGTAGAAATCCAAAGTTCGTCTTTTTCGGACACTTTCTCGACCTTTTGTACATAAGTTCGTCCACACTGGTACAAAACTCCTTTCCAGGGTTCATAAGTGTCTTTTGAACCAAACTTCTTCCAAATTTGGGTTTCTACGTGTCAAAATGTGCTCTGAGTCCAAATTTGGTTTAAATAAACTTACTTATGAACTCTGGATAGAAGTTTAAATCTATATTGATGAACTTGGACCAAAACGTCAACAAATAGTCCAAAAATGACGAAGCTCAGGTTTCTACTTTTCGAAATGTGCTCCAAGTCAAAATTTGGACAAAGTTTTGTTCAAAAGATACTTGTGAACCCTAGAAAGAAATTTTGTACCTATGTGGATGAACTTTGGCACAAAGGGTAGAAAGAGACTGAAAAGGACGAACTTTAGGTTTTCTACATGTCGAAATGTGCTCCAAGTCCAAATTTGGAGGAAGTTTGGTTCAAAAGACACTTATGAACTTTGGAAAGGAGTTTTGAACCCGTGTGGACGAACTTAGGCACTAAAGATCGAGAAAGAGTTCGAAAAGGACAAACTTTGGGTTTCTACATGTCAAAATTTGCTCTCGGTCCAAATTTGGTCGAAGTTTCGTTTAAAAGTTACTTATCAACTCTGGAAAAAAGTTTAGTACATATATTAATGAACTTAGGACCAAAATGTCAAGAAAGAGTCCAAAAATGACGAACTAGTTTCTACTTTTCGAAATGTGCTCTAAGTCAAAATTTGGACGAAGTTTGGTTCTAAAGATACTTATGAAGCCTGGAGAGGAGTTTTATACCTATATGGACGAACTTTGACACAAAAGGTCAAGAAAGAGTTCGAAAAGGACGAACTTTAGGTCTTTACATGTCGAAATGTGCTTTCAGTCAAAATTTGTTCATAGTCTTGTTTAAAAGTTATTTACTAACCCTGGATAAGAATTTTGTACTTCTATGGATAAACTTTGGACCAAAAGGTCAAGAAAGAGTAAAAAAATGACGAACTTTGGGTTTCTACTTGTCAAAATGTGCTCTAAGTTCAAATTGGGACGAAGTTTTGTTCAAAAGATACTTATGAACCCTGGAAAGCAATTTTGTATGTATGTGGATGAACTTTGGCACAAAGGGTAAAGAAAGAGACTGAAAATGATGAACTTTGGGTTTCTACTTGTCGAAATGTGCTCCAAGTCCAAATTTGGAAGAAGTTTGGTTCAAAAGACACTTATGAACTCTGGAAAGTAGTTTTGTACCAGTGTGGACGAACTTAGGTACAAAAGGTCGAGAAAGAGTCCGAAAAAGACGAACTTTGGATTTCTACATGTTGAAGTCTGCTATAATTAAAAATTTGGACGAACTTTTGTTCAAAAGGTACTTATAAACCCTGGAAAGCAATTTTATACCTATGTGGACGAACTTTGGCACAAAGGGTAAAGAAAGAGACTAGAAACGATGAACCTTGGCACAAAATGTCAAAAAAGAGTCTGAAAAGGACAAACTTTGGGTAAACTTGTCAAAATGTGCTCCAAGTCCAAATTTCAAAGATGTTTGGTTCAAAAGACAATTATGAACCCTGGAAAGGAGTTTTGTACCAATGTTGACGAACTTAGGCACAAAAGGTCGAGAAAGGGTCTGAAAAGACCGAAGTTTGGATTTCTACATGTCGAAGTCTGCTATAATTAAAAATTTGGACGAACTTTGGTTCAAAAGGTACTTATGAACCCTGGAAAGCAATTTTGTACCTGTGTGGACGAACTTTGGCATAAGGGGTAAAGAAAGAGACTAGAAAGGATGAATCTTGGCATAAAATGTCAAGAAAGAATCTGAAAAGGACGAACATTGGGTTTCTACTTGTGCTTCAAGGCCAAATTTGAACAAAGTTTCGTTCAAAATATACTTATCAAGCCTGGAGAGGAGTTTTGTACCAGTGTGGATGAACTTTGACACAAAAGGTCAAGAAAGAGTGTGAAAAGGACGAACTTTGGGTCTCTAGGTATCGAAATGTGCTTTCACTCAAAAATTTTTTGTAGTTTGCTTTAAAAGTTATTTATGAACCAGGGATAAGAGTTTGTACCTCTGTAGTTGAACTTTGGACCAAAAGGTCTTAAAGAGTAAAAAAAAGACGAAATTTGGGTTTCTACTAGTCGAAATGTGCTCCAAGGCCAAAGTTTGGTTATGAACTCTAGACAGAAGTTTAGTACCTATATTGATGAACTTGGTACCAAAACGTCCAGAAAGAGTCCAAAAATGACGAACTTCATGTTTCCACTTTTCGAACTGTGCTGCAAGTCAAAATTTGGACAAAGTTTTGTTCAAAAGGTACTTATGAACCCTAGAAAAGAATTTCGTACCTATGTGGACGAACTTTGCCACAAATGGTAAAGAAAGAGACCGAAAAGGACGAACTTTGGATTTCTACTTGTCAAAATGTGCTCCAAGTCCAAATTTGAAAGAAGTTTGGTTCAAAAGAATCTTATGAATCCTCGAAAAGAGTTTTGTACCCATGTGGACGAACTTAGACACAAAAGGTCGAGAAAGAGTCCGAAAAAGATGAACTTTGGATTTCTACATGTTGAAGTCTGCTATAATTAAAAATTTGGATGAACTTTGGTTCAAAAGGTACTTATGAACCCTGGAAAGCAAACTTTGGGTTTCTACTTGTCGAAATGTGCTCCAAGTTCAAATTTGGAAAAAGTTTTGTTCAAAAGATACTTATGAACCCTTTAGTTTTGTACCAATGTGGACGAACATAGAGACAAAAGGTCGAGAAAGAGTTTGAAAAGGGCGAACCTTTTGTTTGTAAGTATCTTTTGAACCAAACTTCATCCAAATTTGGACTTGGAGCATATTTCGACAAATAGAATACCAAAGTTCATCCTTTTTGGGACTCTTTCTAGACATTTTGTTCCAAGGTTCATCCACACAGGTGTAAAACTCTTTTCCAGGGTTCATAAGTACCTTTTGAACCAAAGTTCATCCAAATTTAGAGTTATAGCAGACTTTGACATGAAGAAACCCATAGTTCGTCCTTTTTTTACTCTTTGACCTTAATCTCTTAGCAAGGATCTTTGAGATACATTTATTCACAACATTGCAACAAGAAATAGGATGAAAGTCCTCTATACGATGCTCCCAGCCTCTTTGGAATAAGAGAAATAGCAGTAGCATCAACAACACTAGGCAGAAAATATAACTCAAAGAAATTCAGCATAGCATCACAAAAATAAACTCCAACCACACTCCAAGCAGAACGAAAAAAATCTACTGAAAACCTGTCAGGACCTGAAGCCTTGCCAGATTTCATAGAGAATAGGGCCTTCTGAATCTCATCCCTATCCACAGGGTGACCTAGAGCCTCGACACACTCCTCAGGCCAGTGAAACTACACAATATTCTCAATCCAGGCAGTAAGGTCCCTATACCCCATAGACTGAGCCCCCAAACTATCACGGAAGAAATCTATAGCCACAACCGCCACGCTCTCATGAACAGTCTGACGAGTCCCCCCCCATCCACAACCGAAAACAAACCACTGCTATTACGACGAGAGAAAACACAACGATGAAAAAAGGTCATGTTCAGATCACCCATCTCTAACCACCTCACCCTAGACTTCTGACGGAGCGACGCCTCCTCCAATTTGGCCACCGACCAGAAAACCTCAGTGGCCCGGGCAGCCTCTGAACAAATAGACTCAAACGAAGGATTCCTCTCAACAGTGGCCTACACTTCCTCCATACACCGCCTAGCAACACGCACCTCATCAGACAACCCAGCTATATGTCTCCCAAAAGTAGTACACAAAACAGGTTTCAAAGACCTCAAGTTCCTCTCAAAACTCACCATAGGTGAAACCTTTGGATATCTTCTCCAAACAGACCTAACGCCATTTTTCTGTGCCCAATGGCTGAAATAGCAAAATGAAGGAAGAGGACGGGACCTCACCTCACCTGAAGAAACTAAAAGAGGACTATGATCAGAAATCCCCCACTGACCTACCCTAACCTCTGAGTAAGAGAAAGCCACCTTCCACGACTCATTCACCAAACAAAGATCCAACTTGCGTAAAATATCACATCCCTGAACCTTACTCGTCCAAGAAAACCAATTCCCCACCACTCCCAACTCTACCAGGTCAACCTCCAAGAGATCCCTATCAATGTCCTCCATCTCACCCACACTAGGGCAGCTACCATGAGCCTCTAAGCAATTTCGAATAGCATTAAAATCACCCATAATAACTCTCAGGCACTGCCAAGTCGGACAAGTAAAAACCACCCGACCCCACAAACTCCTCCTATCCCTCCCCAGATTCGAACCATAAATCGCACCAACACTCACTCTAGCAAAAGAAGCAACATTCACCAAAGTCCTAAAAATGGTCCCCACACTCAACACTGCTAAAGTCATAAACATTCTTCCGCCATGTCACCAAAATCCTCCCCACACCAGTAGGACTGTAACTGCACACACAGCTCCACATATCCCCAAACTCACGAAAAACTGCATCAAAATTCTCCTGCCTTACCCATGTCTCGAGAAATAGAAGCAGAAGAAAGAAAATCACAAATCACTCTACTCTTCATCGGGTCATTCAGACCCCTTATATTCCATGAACACCAGATCATGACGGACTAACAAAACCACCTCTGGCCATTACCCTAGCAGAATCATCTAACCCATTCATAACACCCCCAACCTCCCAACCTCTACAAGGCTCAGCTCATCAGGAATAAGAGCTAAAGCAAACGGATGCAAATCCTCATCCCCAAGCACCTCAAACTGATTATGACCCCCAAACTGCTTCTTCATCGGTGACCCCTCCACACCACCAGCAACTGGCGAACCACTCCCTGATTGATCCCGCCCACGCCAGAAAACCACTACAAAATCATTCTTAGCCATATCAGCCTTTCCTCCATTTTCATTTTTCATTTCATTTTTTACCCTCCCCTCCTCACCAGACATGACCCCAGCATCCCTCTCAACCCCTCCAGAGTGACCAGAATCAGGTTTCACCAACGAATAACCTCCATCACTATGCCAAAAAAGAACCACACCCCGAGCACTTACGCGGCTTCCACTCATAAGACATGGGAACCACATAATCCTGATCGTAACCGATGGGGGCAACAAAGCATCTCCATCAACCTCCACACAAACACGGGCATACGACAACCTCTTCGTAGTCTCATCCAGATGAATGGGTTTACCCATAACACTCGTTACCACCGCCAACCCCTCATCAACCCACAACTCTAAAGGAACACGAGATAAACGAATCCATATGGGCATAGAATCAAAACAAAGGTTACGGGAACAATACCTAGAAACCATTTTTGGAGCAAAATAGGTTTGCCTCCTAGATGCCAAGGGTCGTTTTCTAGCACCCAGTCCCGAGATTCATTATGACAAAATTGAAACAGGATTAATCCATTAACCAAAACAGTAATAGTAGGCACTTCGTGTTGATGTTTTGGAGCAAAGTTCATCCACAAATGTACGAATTCCTTTTCGAGCTTCATTTGAACCTTTTTTTTTACCGAATTTCATGTAAATTTGGACCTAGGACACCTTTCAACAAGTAGAAATAGGAATTTCGTGCTTCTATGAACATAGTATTTAGTCCTTTCCAAGCTTCATTTTGATTCTTTTTGGACCAAATTTCGCCCAAATTTGAACTTGGGGCACCTTTCAATAATAAAAAAAACAGGAAGTTCGTCCTTAGAAGCAAAGTTCGTCCACACAGCTAGAAACTCCTTTCCAAGCTTCGTTTTATCATTTTGAACCAAATTTCATCCAACTTGGACTCAAGGTACCTTTCGACAAATAGAAATACGATGTTCATCCTTTTTGTTCTTTATATTGATGGTCTGGACGTCCACATAGGTAAAACCTCCTTTCCAAGATTCATTTGGATCATTTTAGACCAAATTTAGTCCAAATTTAGACTTTGGACATCTTGCAACAAATAGAAACAAGAAGTTCGTCCTTTTCGAAATTCATGTCGACGTTTTGATGCTTTTGGACCAATTTTGGTTAAAAATTGAACTTTGCGCTTATGCATTTCGTTTTAAGAATGATTTTTTTAATAGTAAAAGCCATGTTGAAGGTTGATAGAATAGAGTTCATTGTCTGCCTGCTCGAAATTTAGTGCTTCCTATCGTCTTCTTGCGTTAATGGCGAGAGGGAAGAACTTCTTCATAAATCTTTCTACCAACTGATCCCATGAGTTAATTTCATTTGGCTCCAAAGAATGGGCCCATTTCTTGGCCTCATCTCGAAGTGTTTAAGGAAATAGATAAAGTCTAATGCCTTTCGGTGTCACACTAGGAATGGAGAACATATAGCACATCACGACAAAACTGGTGAGATGTGCATGCGGGTCTTCTCCTTGCAAACCTCTAACTTGGCCCGCGTTTTGTATCATTTAATCTCGAACCTGGCGTTTTCTTCTACCATTGGTCTTGCGATACCAGGCGAAAAATCATATAAGTTGGGTGCAGCATAGTTTCTCATAGGAATATTGCGATCAACGGCCAAGAAGACTAGGTCTTGCGGCAGCTGATTCATTCCTTAGTTGCCTTCAGCCATGTCATTATTGTTGTGTTCCATATTTCTGCAACGCCTATTACGATTTTGGCGTGCGAACAAAAGATTTTCTCGATTTTTCGGTCGACATTGAATTCTGGATCCATCCCAGTACTCATACACCGTCAACGGCTCTTCGCTTAAGCACATTGTACTCCAAAAACTTATCCTGCTCATACCAACCGCATTGGTAATTCCATCAATTACCCGTCAAACAAAAAAGAAAGTTAATTCAGCTAATACTCTTATACCCCCAATTAAGGATAGGCTATAAAAAGCATCTATGTAACCACGATTATATGACCAATTATATATTATATTTATAATTTTTTCAAAAAAAAAAATTATTATATCACAAAAATATCAGCACTAAAGTCGTGACAAATCCCGGACAACGGTGCCAAAAGCTTATTCTTAGAATATGCCAACACAAAAATTATTTGTTGTCTCTGTAATTGGGTGATCTATCTTCTGTCTTAATTGCACTAACAGATGATAAATGATATGCGATGTTACAGAGTTTGTTGTAAATACCAATTGATGTGTTCAGATAGTGATTGTGTCACTAGTTTTCTCGGGATGAAGCCAAGTATAATTCCACCGTGAGTTTCTCAAATGATTCGAGGTTTGCGGGGATTTGCGATGTTTGTGTGACAATGAGGTGATATGTGCGATCGTAAACAAATTATGATTGTGAAGTGCTAGAGAGTAAAATGTGGTAAATGAACAAATAGTGAGAGAGTAAAATGTGATAGTAAATGAAGAAACAGGTAACAAATAAAGCTGAAATTGTGCAAGGTATGTGTGAGTGAATGTGATGGGAAGTCTTGTGGATAGAAACGTAGGGTGAAACGGGTTAGGGGAAAAGATTATCACAAATTTGTCAATCCTGTTAAGGATGCAACTAAGGTTCCGTCTTCCCTTGGCTTACAACTCTCGGTGATCGCCTGTGCACCATATTTCTATGATAATTAGGGACGAACATTTCCAAATGCAAGGTTGTTTCCATTTCTAGAAATACTTCTTGCTCTAGTTAACATATTCTATCAAACTTCTTTTAAGAGGTGGATTAACATCTTCATTTATGCTCCCGCAAATGAAGATGCCATTGAGCATACATTAAATAAACTTAGCTGACATCTTCAACATGGATTGACCCACTCGCTCAATCCTTCCCCCACACCCTAAAAGTTTAGTGACTCGTTGTGAAAGAAATGAAGGATGGATGCATAATGGTGAACAGAGAGATGAAGATGAACATGGTAGTGATATTAATTGGTAAAGTGTTTGTTAGAGAGATATGAATGATAGACAGAAAATGAACAACAAACGATGAACAGAAAGTAAGAACAGTCGAGAGCTGTGTGTCAATGTCCTGGCACGGATCTCGATTGGAGCTATTTGCTTGCTGGCGCGTTGGATGAGTGGAGGAATGAGGTGGAGAACTTTCTTCTTAGGAAAGTTCTTGGGAGAAGAGTTTTCCTTGTAAAGAACTTCCTTTTGTTAGTCTCCCCATCTCCCCCATCTCCTCGTCTCCCCTTCTCTCTCTCCCCATTCTTCCCCTCTTCAGTTTGTATTGAATGTTGCTATTTATAGATTCTAGCGCCTCTTGCCTCAGTGGTCCCACTCTGAAAAGTTGGTTTTTCCTGTCGCGGCTGGTGGGAATGTCCGATCTGCTCCACGTTCCATTTGTCAGCCCGTATGTCAGAAAAAGCTGTACGATTGTAGTAATCCCCGAGAATACATTAATCTTATTGTCCATGAGCAATTGCAACATGCGGTGATACCTGCAACCTGCAAAACATAGGTTTGGACATCCTTTTTACCCTCGCAATGTGGTCAGCGGGTGTGTTTGCGATACTTTTACAAGTTTCACGTTTCTAAGTCAATTTTACTACATTCGAAGAAACTTTTCCTTCCTATTGCCGCATATTCTAAGTTCTCGATATAAATAACTTGTATTTCTACAAGTTATCACTAAGTTCGATCTATGTTAGCTTTCTCTGTGAGTGTTTTCAAGGATCCAAGAAGGACCACTAGCTTTGCATCCAACAAGCATCGTGGGCACTTATCATTTAGAGGTGTTATCTTTATTTTATTTCAATGTTTTTTCTCCAAAGCAATTCGCTCACATCTTGTACTACAAGACATACTACAAATTTTCTTGAAAACTTCTTCAAATCAGCTCTTGGATCATAAAGGAAAAGAAAGTCAGCAAAAAAAAAGAAAGAAGAAAAAAATAGTAGGAAAAAAAAAGATTAAAAGAAATTGAAGATCCATGGCACATGAAAGTTTCTTGTCATAAGAAAAAAATCTAGATTTGTTTTTTTTAGCCTACTTTTAGTTACTCTAGTCTTAGTTTGTGAGAGTTGATCATTTTGATTGGTTTTTATCAAAATTTTAGTGAGAATGCACCAAAAATATAAGCCAACTCTTACATCTTTGACCTAGTACCACAAGCCTACCCTTGAGTGATAAACACGTGTTCTTGAATAAAATTGGTGAGAAGTGTGGTGAGGTCCTTTTATTACTAACTTTAAAATGTCACAGGGTGAAGGGGTACCACAAGTACAAGATAATAATATGGCTATTCTTCAAGCCATTCAAGCCATGATGGAAATGATGAGGGAAGATAGGCAAGAAAGGAGGGCACAACAACAAAGAGTCTTACAAGAAGATGAGGGAGTATTTGACTTAGTTGAACAAGAAAGACAAATTGGAGAAAGAGGAAACGTTAGAGGAAGAGGAAGAAATAATATGCACCCTAGACGAGGAGAAATAATCCATGAAGATAGCTAGTTTAGTCAACCTCAAAATTCCACCATTTTGTGGAACGTTGGATGCGGAGGCATACTTAGAATGAGAAAGGAAGATATGTGTTTGATTGCAACACATTTAGTGAGAATAAGAAGATGAGACTTGCCATTGCCAATCCAAGAGAAGAAGGAAAGAGGAGGATCCCATTGAAACTTGGGAAGAACTTAAAGACGCCTTGAGAAAGAAGTATATTCCAAAACATTATGAATGAGATTTGAGAACTAACTTGCAAGTTTTGAGGCAGGGAACAAAAAGTGTTGTTGAATATTATCAAGAAGTGGAAACTTTGATGAAAAGAGCAAATATTCGATAAGAAGAAGAAGACACCATGTCTAGATTCCTTGGAGGTTTAAATCGAGAAATTGCTCATCTCATTGATATATATCCACAACTATACTTGGAAGAAGAAAAGGAACATTCCAAGAGGTATAATTCTAAAGCTAATACCTTTTCAAATTCTAATGTTTTGAATAAGGATGGTTTTGTGAATAGGGGTGAAGCAAAAGGGAAGTTTGTTGCACCTAAAAGAGTGGACATCGGGAGCACCTATACTAAAAAGAATGAAGCTTCAAAGGAGGAAAGAGAGAAATCTAGTTCTATTCAATGTTGGAAGTGCAAAGGATTTGGGCACATGAGAAAATGACAAGAAGCTGACAATCATAGGAGAACATGAAGTTTTACAAGAGAAAAATGAAGCTCAACAAGCTCAATCTAGCTCAATTGAAGATCATGCTGAAAATCCATGGGAGAGCTTTCCAAGTCAATCTAATCATGATGCAATCATTATACCCTAAAAACCAATGATGATCTAGAGCTAAAAGACTTCTAGAAGGATTAAATGCTTGCTTTGAAGATAAGTTTCCAACCAATGGTGAAGAGTTGCAACCATTAAAGCTCCAAGAGTCATTTGGGCATACAAAAGTCATCATGAATCTAAAAATTCAGATTCATTTACATTATTAACATCCCATGTATTTAATTAATGTTATGAATTTACATTTATTAGACTAGTTGAAAGGGTATTAGATGAATGTAGCCAATGTAGGTGAAAGGTTACATCCTTTCATGGTGTCTGTTCAATTAGTTTAAAAAGGGTTGTAATCTGTGCATTTAAAGAAGACTTTGAATTTGAGTGGAATTTTGTTGGAGTTTATTCTCTCAAACTTTATGCTTTTTCTTTGTATTCTTGTATTTAGAATGCATGTTTTAGGACTTTCAATCTAGTTTGATCAATTAGATTGTTGAAAGTTTGAAATCTTGTAGGATCAAGTTCTCCGATCAATCTTCCAAGCCCAAATTTATTTATCTTTCTTGGGGTTGCTTACCAATTAGTTAATCGGACTTATTTTTATTACTGTTGTGGGGGGTTCACCTTTGTTTGGGGGAAGTTCTCAAACGTGATTGAAATAGTTTCTTTTATCATTTGGTAAATAGCTTTTGACTCTAATTGAAATTTGCTATGACTAAAAACTTTGACGAAGTTTTGTTCAAAAGTTACTTATGAACCCTGGAAAGTAGTTTTGTACCATTAGGGACGAACTTAAGCACAAAAGGTTGAGAAAGTGTCTGAAAAGAATGAACTTTATATTTCTACAAGTGGAAGTCTGCTATGACTAAAAATTTGGACGAAGTTTTGCGCAAAAGGTACTTATGAACCCTAGAAAGACAATTTTGTACCAATGTGCACGAACTTTGACACAAAAGGACGAAAAAGAGTCCAAAAGGAACGAACTTTGGATTTCTACAAGTTGAAGTCTGCTATGACTAAAAATTTGGACAAAGTTTGGTTCAAAAGGTACTTATGAACCTGGAAAGCAGTTTTTTTACCTTTGTGGACGAAGTTAGGCACAAAGGGTCGAGAAAGAGTCCGAAAAGGACGAACTTTGGATTTCTACTTGTGGAAGTTTGCTATGACTAAAAATTACGACGAAGTTTGGTTCAAAAGGTACTTATGAACTTTGGAAAGTAGTTTTGTATCATTGTGAAGGGACTTAGGCACAAATGGTCAAGAAAGAGTTTGAAAAGGACGAACTTTAAATTTCTAGAAGTGGAAGTTTGCTATGACTAAAAATTTGGATGAAGTTTGGTTCAAAAGGTACTTATTAACCCTGGAAAGTACTTTTGTACCATTGTGGATGAATATAGGCACAAAGGGTCGGGAAAGAATCCAAAAAGAACGAACTTTGGATTTCTACAAGTGAAAGTCTGCTATAACTAAAAAATTGGACAAAGTTTGGTTCAAAAAACAACCCTGGAAATTACTTTTGTACCATTATGGATGAACTTTGGCATAAAAGGTCGAGAAAGAGTAAAAAAAGAACGAACTTTTGATTTCTACAAGTGAAAGTCAATTATGACTAAAAGTTTGGATGAAGTTTGGTTCAAAAGGTACTTATGAACTCTGGAAAATAGTTTTGTACCATTGTGGACAAACTTAGGCACGAAAGGTCGAGAAAGAGTCCGAACAGTATGAACTTTGGATTTCCACAAGTGGAAGTCTGCTATGACTAAAAATTTGGACGAAGTTTGATTCAATAGGTACTTATGTTCCCTGGAAAGTAATTTTGTACCATTGTAGACGACCTAAGGCAAAAAAGGTCAAGAAAGAGTCCGAAAAGGACGAATTTTCTATTTCTACAAGTGGAAGTCTGCTATGACTAAAAATTTTGACGAAATTTGGTTCAAAAGGTACTTATGAATCCTAAAAACTGCTATGACTAAAAATTTGGACGCAGTTTGGTTCAAAAGGTACTTATGAACCGTGGAAAGTAGTTTTGTACCATAGTGGACGAACTTAGGCACAAAAGGTCGAAAAGAGTCCGAAAAGAACGAACTTTGAATTTCTACAAGTGGAAGTCTGCTATGACTAAAAATTTTGACGAAGTTTGGTTCAAAAGCTACTTATGAACCCTGGAAAGTACTTTTGTACAATTGTGGATGAATTAGGAACAAAAGGTCAAGAAAGATTTCGAAAAGAACAAACTTTTGATTTCTACAAGTGGAAGTCTGCTAGGACAAAAAATTTAAACGAAGTTTGGTTCAAAAGGTACTTATGAATCCTAGAAAGTACTTTTTTACCATTGTGGAGGAACTTGGCACAAAAGGTCGAGAATGAGTCCGAAAAAGACGAACTTTTAAAAATGGAAGTCTGCTATGACTAAAATTTTGACGAAGTTTGGTTCAAAAGGTAATTATGAACCCTTAAAAGTAGTTTTGTACCATTGTGGATGAACTTAGGTACAAAAGGTCGAGAAAGAGTCCGGAAAGGACGAACTTTGGATTTTACAAGTGGAAGTCTGCTATGACTAAAAATTTGGAGGAAGTTTGGTTCAAACGATACTTATGAACCCTTGAAAGTAGTTTTGTACCATTGTGGATGAACTTAGGCACAAAAGCTTGAGAAAGTGTCCGAAGAGAACAAACTTCGGATTTCTACAAGTGGAAGTCTCCTATGACTAAAAATTTGAACAAAGTTTTGTTCAAAAGGTACTTATAAACCCTGGAATTAGTTTTGTACCATTGTGGACGAACTTAGGGATGAAAGGTCGAGAAAGTGTCCGAAAAGGATGAACTTTGGATTTCTACATGTGGAATTCAGCTATGACTAAAAATTTGGACGAAGTTTGGTTCAAAAGGTACTTATGAATACTGGAAAGTAGTTTTGTACCATTGTGGACGAAGTTAGGCACAAAAGATCGAGAAAGAGTCCGAAGAGGACGAACTTTGGTTTTTTACAAATGAAAGACTGCTATAACTAAAAATTTGGACGAAGTTTGGTTCAAAAGGTATTTATGAACCCTGGAAAGTAGTTTTGTACCATTGTGAACGAACTTTGGATTTCTACGAGTGGAAGTCTGCTATGACTAAAATTTGGACGATGTTTTGTTGAAAAGGTACTTATGAACCCTGGAAAAACAATTTTGTACCTACGTGGACGAACATTGGCACAAAAGGTAAAGAAAGAGACTAGAAAGGATGAACGTTGGCATAAAATGTCAAGAAAGAGTCTAAAAGAAAGAACTTTGGGTTTCTTCATGTCGAAATGTGCTTCAAGTTTAAATTTGGAAGAAGTTTGGTTCAAAAGATACTTACGAACTATGGAGAGGGGTTTTTGTACCTTTGTGGACGAGCTTTGAGACAAAAGGTCGAGAAAGAGTACGTAAAGGACGAACTTTGGGTTTCTCCTTGTCAAAATGTGCTCTCAGTCCAAATTTGGTCGAAGTTTGGTATAAAAGTTACTTATGAACTTTGGACAGCAGTTTAACCTATATTTATGAACTTGGGACCAAAACGTCAAGAAACTGTCCAAAAATAACGAACTTCAGTTTTCAATTTTTCGAAATGTGCTACAAGTCAGAATTTGGACAAAGTTTTGTTCAAAAGGCACTTATGAACCCTAGAAAGGAATTTGTACCTATGTGGACTCACTTTGGCACAAAAGGTAAAGAAAGTGACTGAAAAAAATGAACTTTGCGTTTCTGCTATGACTAATAAGTTGGACAAAGTTCAGTTCAAAAGGTACTTATGAACCCTGGAAAGTAGTTTTGTACCTTTGTGGACGAACTTAGGCATGAAAGGTCAAGAAAGAGTCTGAAAAGGATGAACTTTGGATTTCTAATAGTGGAAGTCTGCTATGACTAAAAATTTGGACGATGTTTGGTTCGAAAGGTACTTATGAACCGTGGAAAGTAGTTTTGTACCATTGTGGACGAACTTAGTATAAAAGGTCGAGAAAGAGTTCAAAAAGAATGAACTTTGGATTTCCACAAGGGGAAGTTTGCTATGACTAAAAATTTGGACGAAGTGTGGTTCAAAAGGTACTTATGAACCCTGAAATGTAGTTTTGTAACATAATGGACAAACTTAGGCACAAAAGGTCAAGAAAGAATCCGAAAAGGACGAACTTTGAATTTCTACAACTGGAAGTCTGCTATGGCTAAAAATTTTGACGAAGTTGGGTACAAAAGGTACTTATGAATCCTGGAAAGTAGTTATGTACCATTGTGGAATAACTTAGGCATAAAAGGTCGAGAAAGTGTCTAAAAAGGACGAAGTTTAGATTTCTACAAGTGGAAGTCTGCTATGACTAAAAATTTGGACGAACTTTGGTTCAAAAGGTACATATGAACACTAGAAAGTAGTTTTGTACCATTGTAGACGAACTTAGGCACAAAAGGTCGTGAAAGAGTCCGAAAAGGACGAACTTTGGATTTCTACAAGTGGAAGTCTGCTATGTCTAAAAATTTGGACAAAGTTTCGTTCAAAAGGAACTTATGAACCCTGGAAAATAGTTTGTACCATTGTGGACGAACGTAGGCACCAAAGCTCGAGAAACAGTCCGAAAAGGACGAACTTTGGATTTCCCCAAGTGGAAGTTTGCTATGACTAAAAATTTAGACGAAATTTTGTTAGAAAGGTACTTATGAACCCTGGATAGTAGTTTTAAACCATTGTGGAGGAACTTAGGCAAAAGTTCGAGAAAGAGTCCGAGAAGAATGAACTTTGGATTACTACAAGTGGAAGTTTGCTATGACTAAACATTTGGACGAAGTTTGGTTGAAAAGGTACTTATGATCCCTGGAAAGTAGTTTTGTACCACTGTGGACGAACTTAGGTACAAAAGGTCGAGAAAGAGTCCGAAAAAAAACGAACTTCGGATTTCTCCAAGTGGATGTTTGATATGACTAAAAATTTGGACGAAGTTTGGTTCAAAAGGTACTGATGAACCAGGAAAGTAGTTTTGTACCATTGTGGACAAACTTAGGCACAAAAGGTCAAGAAAGAATCCGAAAAGGTCGAACTTTGGATTTCTACAAGTGGAAGTGTGCTATGACTAAAAATTTGGACGAAGTCTAGTTTAAAAGATACTTATGAACCCTGGAAATTAGTTTTGTAGCATTGTACACAAACTTGCGAAGTCTAGTTCAAAAGGTACTTATGAACCCTTGAAATTAGTTTTGTAGCATTGTGGACGAACTTAGGCACGAAAGGTCGAGAAAGAGTCCGAATAGGATGAACTTTAGATTTCTACAAGAGGAAGTCTGCTATGACTAAAAATATTTATGAAGTTTAGTTCAAAAGGAACTTATAAACCCTGGAAAGTAGTTTTGTACCATTGTGGACGAACTTAAGCACCAAAGGTCGAGAAAGAGTCCGAACACGACGAACATTTGATTTCTACAAGTGAAAGTCTGCTATGACTAAAAATTTGGATGAGGTTTGGTTCAAAAGGTACTTATGAATCCAAGAAACTCATTTTGTACCATTATGGACGAACTTAGACACAAAAGGTCGAGAAAGAGTCCGAAAAGAAAGAACTTTGGATTTCTACAAATGGAAGTCTGCTATGACTAATAATTTGGAGAAATTTTGGTTCAAAAGGTACTTATGAACTCTGGAAAGTAGTTTTGTACCAATGTGGACGAACTTAGGCACGAAAGGTCGAGAAAGATTCCAAACAGAACGAACTTTGGATTTCTACAAATGGAAGTTTGTTATAACTAAAAATTTGGACGAAGTTTGGTTAAAAAGGTACTTTTAAACTCTGGAAAGTAGTTTTGTACCATTATGGACGAACTTAGGCACGAAAGGTGGAGAAAGAGTCTGAACAGAACGAACTTTAGATTTCTACAAGTGGAAGTCTGCTATGACTAAAAATTTGGACGAAATTTTGTTCAAAACATAGCATGAACCCTGTAAAGTACTTTTGTACCATTTTGAACGAACTTGGCACAAAAGCTCGAGAAAGAGTCCGAAAAGAATGAACTGTTGATTTCTATAAATGAAAGTTTGCTATGGCTTAAAATTTGGATGAACTTTGGTTCAAAACGTAATTATGAACCATGGAAAGTAGTTTTTTACCATTGTGGACAAATATAGGCATGAAAGGTCGAAAAAGAGTCCGAACATGACGAACTTTGGATTTCTACAAGTGGAAGTTTGCTATGACTAAAAATTTGGATGATGTTTGGTTCAAAAGGTAAGTATAAATGTTGGAAAGTAGTTTTGTACCGTTGTGGACGAACTTAGGCACGAAAGGTCGAGAAAAAGTCCGAAGAGGACGAACTTATGAACCCTTGAAAGTAGTTTTGTCCCATTGTGGATGACCTTAGGCACCAAAGGTCGAGATAGAGTCCAAAAAGGATGAACTTTGGATTTTTACAAGTGGAATTTTGCTATGACTAAAAATTTGGACGAAGTTTGGTTCAAAAAGTATTTATGAACCTTAGAAAGTAGTATTGTACCATTGTGGACGAACTTAGGCACAAAAGTCGAGAAACAGTCCGAAAAGAACGAACTTTAGATTTCTACAAGTAGAAGTCTGCTATGATTAAAAATTTTGACGAAGTTTTGTTCAAAAGGTACTTATAAACCCTAGAAAGTAGTTTTGTACCATTATGGACAAACTGAGGCACGAAAGGTCGAGAAAGAGTCCTGAAAGGACCTACAAATGGAAATCTGCTGTGACTAAAAATTTTGACGAAGTTTGATTCATAAGTACCTTTTGAAACTTATGAACCCAAGAAAGAAATTTGTACTTATGTGGACTAACTTTGGCACAAAAGGTAAAGAAAGAGACTGAAAAGGATGAATTTTGGGTTTCTACTTGTCGAAATATGCTCCAAGTCAAAAGTTGGAAGAAGTTAGGTTCAAGAGACACTTATGAACCCGGGAAAGTAGTTTTGTACCATTGTTGACGAACTTAGGCACAAAAGCTTGAGAAGGAGTCCGAAAAGAACGAACTTTGGATTTCTACAAGTGAAAGTCTTTTGTGACTAAAAATTTGGACAAAGTTTGGTTCAAAAGGTACTAATGAACCCTGGAAAGTAGTTTTGTACCATTGTGGACGAACTTAGGCATAAAAGGTCAAGAAAGAGTCCGAGAAGAACGAACTCTGGATTTCTACAAGTAAACGTCTGCTATGACTAAAATTTTGGCCGAAGATGGTTCAAAAGGTACTTATGAACCCTGGAAAGTAGTTTTGTACCATTGTTGACGAACTTAGGCACAAAAGGTCGAGAAAGAATTCGAAAAAACAAACTTTGGATTTCTAGAAGTGGAAGTCTGCTATGCATAAAAATTTGGATGAAGTTTAGCTCAAAAGGTACTTATGAACCCTGGAAAGTTAGCTTTATTCCATTGTGGACGAACTTAGGCATGAAAGGTCGAGAAAGAGTCTGAAAAGTATGAACTTTGGATTTCTACAAGTGGAGTTCTGGAATGACTAAAAATTTGGACGAAGTTTGTATCAAAAGGTACTTATCTACCCTGGAAAATATTATGTAACATTGTGGATGAACTTAGGCACAAAATGTCGAGAAAGAGTCCGAAAAGGACGAACTTTGTATTTCTACAAGTGGAAGTTTGGTATGACTAAAAGTTTGAACAAACTTTGGTTCAAAAGGTACTTATGAACTCTGGAATGTTGTTTTGTACCATTGTAGACGAATGTAGGCACAAAAGGTCTAGAAAGGGTCCAAAAAGAACGAACTTTTGGATTTCTACAAGTGGAAGTCTACTATGACTAAAAATTTGGACAAAGTTTGGTTCAAAAGGTACTTATGAACCCGGGAAAGTAGTTTTGTACCATTGTGGTCGAACTCAGGCATGAAAGGTCGAGAAAGAGACCGAAAAGTACGAACTTTGGATTTTACAAGTGGAAATCTAGAATGACTAAAAATTTGGACGAACTTTGGTTCAAAAGGTACTTATCAACGTCGGAAATTAGTTTTCTAACATAGCGGATGAACTTAGGCAAAAAATGTCGAGAAAGAGTCCGAAAAGGACGAACTTTAGATTACTACAAGTTGAAGTCTGTTATGACTAAAATTTTGGACGAACTTTGGTTCAAAAGGTACTTATGAACTCTGGAAAGTAGTTTTGTACTTTTGTGGACGAACGTAGGCATAAAAGGTCCAGAAAGAGTCCGAAAAGAACGAACTGTGGATTTCTACAAGTGGAAGTCTACTATGACTAAAAATTTGAACAAAGTTTGGTTCAAAAGGTACTTATGAACCCTGGAAAGTAGTTTTGTACCATTGTGGACGAACTCAGGCACGAAAGGTCGAGAAAGAGTCTGAAAGGACGAACTTTGATTTCTACGAGTGAAAGTCTTCTATGACTAAAAATTTGGATGACGTTTGGTTCAAAAGGTACTTATGAACCCTAGAAAGTAGTTTTGTATCATTGTGGACGAACTTACGTACAAAAGGTCGAGAAGGAGTCCGGAAAGAACGAACTTGGGATTTCTATAAGTGGAAGTCTGTTATGACTAAAAATTTGGATGAAGTTTTGTTCAAAAGGTAGTATGAACACTGGAAAGTAGTTTTGTACCATTGTGAATGAACTTAGACACAAAAGGTGAAAAAGTCCAAAAAGGACGAACTTTGGAAACAAATGGAAGTCTACTATGACTAAAAATTTGGACAAAGTTTTGTTCAAAAGGCACTTATGAAGCCTAGAAAGGAATTTGTACCTATGTGGACTAACTTTCGTACAAAAGGTAAAAAAAGTGATTGAAAAGGATGAACTTTGGGTTTCTACTTGTCGAAATGTGCTCCAAGTCAAAATTTGGAAGAAGTTAGGTTCAAGAGACACTTTGGAACCCTAGAAAGTAGTTTTGTACCATTGTGAACGAACTTAGGCACAAAAGCTCGAGAAAGAGTCCGAAAAGGATGGACTTTGGATATCTACAAGTGGAAGTCTGCTATGACTAAAAATTTGGACGAAGTTTGGTTCAAAAGGTACTTATGAACCCTGGAAAGTAGTTTTGTATCATTATGGACGAACTTAGGCACGAAAGGTCGAGACAGAGTCCAAAAAGTACGAACTTTTGAATTCTACAAGTGGAAGTCCGCTATAAGTAAAAATTTTGACGAAGTTTGGTTCAAATAAAAATTATGAACCCTCAAAAGTAGTTTTTTACCATTGTGGACAAACTGAGGCACGAAAGGTAGAGAAAGAGTCCGAAAAGGACGAACTTTGGATTTCTACACGTGGAAGTATGCTATGACTAAAAATTGGGACGAAGTTTGGGTCAAAAGGTACTTATGAGTGATGGAAAGTTGTTTTGTACTATTGTGGGCGAACTTAGGCACAATAGGTCGAGAATGAGTCCGAAAAGAAGGAACTTTTGATTTCTACTAGTGGAAGTATGCTATGACTAAATTTTTTTATTACGTTTGGTTCAAAAGGTACTTATGAACCCTGGAAAGTAGTTTTGTAAAATTGTAGACGAACTTAGGCACAAAATCTCGAGAAAGAGTCCGAAAAGAACGAACTTTGGATTTCTACAAGTGGAAGTCTGCTATGACTAAAAATTTTGACGAAGTTTGGTTCAAAAGGTACTTATGAACCCTGGAATGTAGTTTTGTACCATTGTGGACGAACATAGGCACAAAAGGTGGAGAAAGAGTCCGAAAAGGACGAACTTTGGATTTCTACAAGTCGAAGTATACTATGACTAAATATTTGGACGAAGTTTGGTTCAAAAGGTACTTATGGATCATGGAAAGTAGTTTTGTACCATTGCGGATGAACTTAGGCACAATAGGTCGAGAATGAGTCTGAAAAGAACGAACTTTTGATTTCTACTTGTGGAAGTCTGTTATGACTAAAATTTATTATAAAGTTTGATCCAAAAGGTACTTATGATCTCTAGAAAGTAGTTTTGTACCATTGTGGACGAGCTTAGGTACAAAAGGTCGCGAAAGAGTCCAAAAAGGACGAAGTTTGGATTTCTACTAGTGGAAGTCTGCTATGACTAAAAATTTGGACGAAGTTTGGTTCAAAAGATACTTATGAACCTTGAAAAGTAGTTTTTTACCATTGTGGATGAACTTAGGCACAAAAGATCGGGAAAGAGTCCGAAAAGAACGAACTTTGGATTTCTAGAAGTGGAAGTCTGCTATGACTAAAAATTTGGTTGAACTTTGGTTCAAAAGGTACTTATGAACCCTGGAAAGTAGTTTTGTACCATTGTCGACGAAGCACGAAAGGTCGAAAAAGAGTCCGAACAAGACTAACTTTGGATTTCTACAAGTGGAATTTGCTATGACTAAAAATTTGGACGAAGTTTTGTTCAAATGGTACTTATAAACCCTTGAAAGTAGTTTTGTATCATTATGGATGAACTTAGGCACAAAAGGTCCATGAAGAGTCGGAAAAGGACGAACTTTGGATTTCTACAAGTGGAAGTCTACTATGACTAAAAATTTGGACGAAATTTGGTTGAAAAGATAATTATGAACCCTAAAAAGTAGTTTTGTACCATTGTGGACGAACTTAGGCACAAAAGGTCGAGAAAGAGTCCGAAAACGATGAACTTTGGATTTCTACAAGTGGAAGTCTGCTATGACTAAAATTTTGGACGAAGTTTCGTTCACAAGGTACTTATGAACCCTAGAAAGTCTTTGTACCATTGTGGACGAACTTAGGTACAAAAGGTCGAGAAAGAGTCCGAAAACAACGAACTTTGGATTTCTAAAATATAGTTTAAAATCAAGAAGAAGATCATTGCAAATAAAAATATATTAAGTTTGTAGGGTTTCTATTCACATAGAAAAAAATTATATATTTGTTGGAATTAACATTTGAAAAAAAATATTAAAATTAGAAGGATAATCAAATATGTTTTTTTCAACTAAGAAATCATCATTATGAAATTGTAATCATATCATCCAAATCAATTAAAAAAAATAGATAAAATTATAAAGAAATAATAATAATACTTTACTTTAAATTAAAGTTTAAAATTAAGAGAATAATTAAATTATGAGGATATTTTTTTAAGAAACAATCTCGGTTTAAATCAAAGTATGAAATTAACAAAATTAAATCATCAAGATAAAAAAAAAGCAAAGAAATTATTATCTCCAAATTAAAAAATAAAAATAATTATTTTGATTTAATTTAATGTTTAAAAATAGAAGAGAAACCAAATCGGATAAACAAAGTTTTTTAACAAAATAAGAAAAAATTGTTGCGAAATTCTAAAAAAAAAAAACTCTGATTTAAATCAAAGTCTCAAATTAGGAAAATAATTAAATCATCAGATGAAAATATCAAAAGAAAACATGCATTTAACCTCTAACTAATATCTACTCCATGTTAATTTTTTCCCTCCAAAAATCACATTTTATTTTTAAGTAACATTTTAAATAAAGTGAAAAGTATTTTTTTTAACATGCATATCTTTAACTAATATCGACTTTTTTCAAAGGAAAAATTATTTTTTTAAAAAAATCATAATTTATCTCTAAATAATATATGCGACTAAGTTCAAGAACGTAGTGAATTTTTAAATTTATGACAAAAATGGGTAAATGGGAAAGAATTTTTAAAAGTAGGTGGAAATGGAAAGTATTGACAAAAATATGATAGTTTTGGTGGAGAAGGGAAATCATGTACTCGTACACGATTATACTTTAATCTAGTCAAACGGTACTTATGAACCTTTGAAATTAGTTTTGTACCATTGTGGACGAACTTAGGCACGAAAGGTCGAGAAAGAGTCCGAACAGGACGAACTTTGGATTTCTACAAGTGGAAGTCAGCTATGACTAAAAATTTGGACGAATATTGGTTCAAAAGGTACTTATGAACCCGGGAAAGTAGTTTTATACCATTGTGGATGAACTTAGGCACAAAAGCTCGAGAAAGAGTCCGAAAAAAACGAACTTTGGAATTCTACAAGTGGAAGTCTGCGATGACTAAAAATTTGGACGAAGTTTGGTTCAAAAGGTACTTATGAATCCTAGAAAGTAGTTTTGTACCATTGTGAACGAACTTAGGTATAAAAGGTCGAGAAAAAGTCCGAAAAGGACGAACTTTGGATTTCTACAAGTAGAAATCTTTTGTGACTAAAAATTTGGACGAAGTTATGTTCGAAAGGTACTTATGAACCCTGGAAAGTAGTTTTGTACCATTGTGGACGAACTTAGGTACAAAAGGTCGAGAAAGAGTCCGAAAAAAACGAACTTTGGGTTTCTACAAGTGGAAGTCTGCTATGTCTAAAAATTTGGATGAATTTTTATTTAAAAGGTACTTATGAGCCCTGGAAAGTAGTTTTGTACCATTGTGGACGAACTTAGGCACAAAAGGTCCAGAAAGAGTTCGAAAAGCACGAACTTTTGATTTCTAAAAGTGGAGGTCTGCTATGACTAAAATTTTGGACGAAGTTTGGTTCAAAAGGTACTTATAAACCCTGGAAAGTAGTTTTGTACCATTATGGACGAACTTAGGCACGAAAGGTCGAGAAAGAGTTCGAAAAGGACGAACTTTGAATTTCTACAAGTGGAAGTCTGCTATGACTAAAAATTTTGACGAAGTTTGGTTCAAAAGGTACTTATGAACCCTCAAAAGTAGTTTTGTAACATTGAGGATGACCTTAGGCACGAAAGGTAGAGAAAGAGTCAGAAAAGGACGAACTTTGGATTTCTGCAAGTCGAAGTCTGCTGTGACTAAAAATTTGGACAAAGTTTTGTTCAAAAGGTACTTATGAACCCTCAAAAGTAGTTTTGTATCATTGTGGATGAACTTAGGCACGAGAGGTCGAGAAAGAGTCCGAAAAGGACGAACTTTGGATTTCTACGGATGGAAGTCTTCTGTGACTAAAAAATTGGACGAAGTTTGGTTCAAAAGGTACTTATGAACCCTGGAAAGTAGTTTTATACCATTGTGGATAGGCACAAAAAGTCGAGAAAGAGTTCGAGAAGAACGAATTTTGAATTTCTACAAGTGGAAGTGTTCTATGACTAAAAATTTGGACGAAGTTTGGTTCAAAAGGTAGTTATGAACCCGGGAAAAGTAGTTTTGTACCATTATCGACGAACTTGGGCACAAAAGGTCAAGAAAGATTCCGAAAAGGATGAACTTTTGATTTCTACAAGTGGAAGTCTGCTATGACTAAAACTTTGGTCGAAGTATGGTTCAAAAGTTACTTGTGAACTCTGGAAGAGTCCAAAAAGAACGAACTTTGGATATCTACTAGTGGAAGTTTGTTATGACTAAAAATTTGGATGATGTTTGCTGAAAAAGGTACTTATAAACCCTGGAAAGTAGTTTTGTCCCATTGTGTGCTTACTTAGGGACAAAAGGCCGAGAAAGAGTTCGAAAAGGACGAACTTTGGATTTCTAAAAGTGAAAGTCTGCTATGGCTAAAATTTGAATGATGTTTGGTTCAAAAGTTACTTACGAACCCTAGAAAGACAATTTTGTACCTACGTGGACGTCTTTGGCACAAAGGGTAAAGAAAGAGATTAGAAAAGATGAACCTTGGCACAAAATGTCAAAAAAGAGTATAAAAAGAATGAACTTTGGGTTTCTACGTATCGAAATGTGTTTCAAGTCCAAATTTGGAAGAAGTTTGGTTCAAAAGATACTTATGAACTCTGGAGAGGGGTTTTTGTTCCTTTGTGGACGAACTTTGAAACAAAAGGTCGAGAAAGAGACCGCAAAGACGAACTTTGGGTTTCTACGTGTCAAAATGTGTACTCAATCCAAATTTTGTTGAAGTTTGGTTAAAAATTACTGATGAACTTCGGACAAAAGTTTAAAACCTATATTGATGAACTTGGGACCAAAACGTCAAGAAAGAGTCCAAAAATAACGAACTTCAGTTTTCTATTTTTGGAAACGTAAAGAAAGGTACTTAGGAAACTTGGAAAGTAGTTTGTACCATTGTGGGCGAACGTAAGCACAAAGCTCGAGAAAGAGTCCGAAAAGGATGAACTTTGGATTTCCACAAGAACAAGTCTGTATGACTAAAATTTGGACGAAGTTTGGTTCAAAAACTACTTATGAACCCTAGGAAGTAGTTTCGTACCATTTTGGATGAACTTAGACACAGAAGCTCGAGAAAGAGTCCAAAAAGGACGAACTTTAGATTTCTACAAGTGGAACCCTACTATGACTAAAAATTTTGACGAAATTTGGTTAGAAAGGTACTTATGAACTCTGGAGAGTAGTTTTGAACCATTGTGGACGAACATAGGCACAAAAGCTCGAGAAAGAGTCTGAAAAGGACGAACTTTCGATTTTTACAAGTGGAAGTCTGCTATGACTAAAAATTTGGACGAAGTTTGGTTCAAAAGGTACTTATGTACCCTAGAATGTAGTTTTGTATCATTGTTGATGAACTTAGACACAAAAGCTCGAGAAAGAGTCTGAAAAGAATGAACTTTGGATTTCTACAAGTGGATGTCTGCTATGACTAAAAATTTGGATGAAGTTGTGTTCAAAAGGTACTTATGAACATTGGAAAGTAGTTTTGTACCATTGTGGACGAACGTAGGCACGAAAAGTCCAGATAGAGTTCGAATAGGACGAACTTTGGATTTCTACTAATGGAAGTGTGCTATGACAAAAAATTTGATCGAAGCCTAGTTCAAAAGGTACTTATGAACCCAGGAAATTAGTTTTGTAGCACTGTGAACGAACTTAGGCATAAAAGGTCGAGAAATAGTCCGAACAGGACGAACTTTCGATTTCTACAAGTGGAAGTCTGCTATGACTAAAAGTTTTGATGAACAAGTTCAAAAGGTACTTATGAACTCTGGAAAGTAGTTTTGTATCATTGTGGACGAACGTAGGCACAAAAGGTTGAGAAAGAGTCCGAAAAGAACGAACTTTGGAATTCTTCAAGTGGAAGTCTGCTATGACTAAAAGGACGAACTTTGGATTTTCACAAGTACAAGTCTACTATGACTAAAATTTTGGACGAAGTTTGGGCCAAAAGGTAGTTATGAAACCTTGAAAGTATATTATTACTATTATGGACGAACTTAATCACAAAAGGTCGAGAATGAGTCCGAAAAGGATGAACTTTGGATTTCTACAAGTGCAAGTCTTATATGTCTAAAAATTTGGACGAAGATTGGGCCAAAATGTAGTTATGAAACATGGAAAGTAGTTTATTACCATTGTGGAAGAACTTAGGCACAAAAGGTCAAGAATGAGACGAAAAGAACGAACTTTGGATTTCTACAAGTGGAAGTGTGCTATGACTAAATTTTTTGACGAAGTTTGATTCAAAAGGTACTTATGAACCCTGAAAAGTAGTTTTGTACCATTGTGGAAGAACTTAGGCACAAAAGATCGAGAAAGAGTCCGAAAAGAACGAACTTATGATTTCTACAAGTGGAAGTCTCCTATGACTAAAAATGTGGACGAAGTTTGGTTCAAAAGATACTTATCAACCCTGAAAAGTAGTTTTGTACCATTGTGGACGAACTTAGGCACAAAAGGTTGAGAAAGAGTCCGAAAAGAACGAACTTTGGATTTCTACAAGTGGAATTCAGCTATGACTAAAAATTTTGACGAAGTTTGGTTCAAAAGGTACTTATGAACCCTAGATGTTTTACCATTGTGGACGAACTTTGGCACAAAGGGTCGAGAAAGAGTCCGAAAAGAACGAACTTTGGATTTGTATATGTTGAATTTTGCTATGACTAAAAATTTGGACGAAGTTTGGTTCAAAAGGTACTTTGAACCTTGGAAAGTAGTTTTGTACCATTGTGGACGAACTTAGGCACGAAAGGTAGAGAAAGTGTCCGAAAAGAACAAACTTTGGATTTCTACAAGAGGAAGTCTACTATGACTAAAAATTTGGACGAAGTTTGGTTCAAAATAACTTATCAACCCTAGAATGTAATTTTGTACCTTTGTGGACGACCTAAGGCACAAAAGGTCGAGAAAGAGTCCGAAAATGACGAACTTTGGATTTCTACAAGAGGAAGTCTACTATGACTAAAAATTTGGACGAAGTGTGGTTCAAAAGGTACTTATCAACCCTTGAAAATAGTTTTGTACAATGGTGGATGAACTTAGGCACAAAAGGTTGAGAAAGAGTCCGAAAAGTATGAAATTGACTAATAATTTTGACGAAGTTTTGTTCAAAAGGTATAAACCTTGGAAAGTAGTTTTGTACCATTGTGGACGAACTTTGGCACAAAAGGTCGAGAAAGAGATAAAAAAGAACGAACTTTGGATTTCTAAAAGTGAGAGTTTGCTAGGACAAAAAATTTGGATGAAGTTTGGTTCAAAACGTACTTATGAATCCTGGAAAGTACTTTTGTACCATTGTGGAGGAACTTAGGCACAAAAGTTCAAAAAAGAGTTTGAAAAGGACGAACTTTGTAATTCTAAAAGTGGAAGTGTTCTTTGACTATCAATGCTGAAAGTGGTTTTGTATCATTGTTGAAGAACTTAGGCACAAAAGATGAAAAGAGTACAAATAGAACGAACTTTGGATTTCTACAAGTGGAAGTCTGCTACGACTAAAAATTTGGACGAAGTTTGGTTCAAAATACCTTTTGAACCCTAGAAAGTAGTTCTGTACCATTGTTGACGAACTTAGGCACAAAAGGTCGAGAAACAGTCCGAAAAGAACGAACTTATGATTTCTACAAATGGAAGTCTCCTATGACTAAAAATGTGGACGAAGTTTGGTTCAAAAGGTACTTATCAACCCTGGAAAGTAGTTTTGAACCATTGTGAATGAACTTAGGCAAGGTCGAGAAAGAGTCTGAAAAGAACGAACTTTTTATTTCCACAAGGGGAAGCCTACTATGACTAAAGATTTGGATGAAGTTTGGTTCTAAAGGTACTTATGAACCTTGGAAAGTAGTTTTGTACAATTGTGGACGAACTTAGGCATAAAAGGTCGAGAAAGAGTTCGAAATGAACGAACTTTGGATTTCCACAAGGGGAAGTCTGCTATGACTAAAAATATGGACGAAGTTTGGTTCTAAAGGAATTGGTGAATCCTGGAAAGTAGTTTTGTACCATTGGGGAGGAATTTAGACACAAAAGGTCGAGAAAGAGTCCGAAAAGAACGAACTTTGGATTTCTACAAGTGGTAGTTTGCTACGACTAAAAATTTTAACGAAGTTTGGTTCAAAAAGTACTTATAAACCCTAGAAAGTAGTTTTGTACCATTGTGGACGAACTTAGGAACAAAAGCTCGAGAAAGGGTCCGAAAAGAACGAACTTTAGATTTATACAAGGGAAGTCTGCTATGATTAAAAATTTGGACCAGGTTTTGTTCAAAGGGTACTTATGAACCCTAGAAAGAAAATTTTGTACCTTTGTGGACAAACATGGACACATAAGGATGAAAAAGAGTCTGAAAGGGACGAACTTTGGATTTCTACAAGTGGAAGTCTGCTATGAATAAAAATTTTGACCAAGTTTGGTTCATAATGTACTTATGAACCCTAAAAAAGTACTTTTGTACCATTGTGGACGAACTTAGACACAAAGGGTCGAAAAGAGTTCGAAAAGTACGAACTTTGGATTTCTACAAGTAGAAGTCTGCTATGATTAAAAATTTAGACAAAGTTTGGTTCAAAAGGTACTTATGAACCCTGGAAAGTAGTTTTGTTCTATTGTGGATGAACTTAGGCATAAAACATCGAGAACGAGTCCGAAAAGAACGAACTTTTAATTTCTACAAGTGGAAATCTGCTATGACTAAAAACTTGGACGAAGTTTGGTTCAAAAGGTACATATGAACCCTGGAAAGTAGTTTTGTACCATTGTGGACAAACTTAGGCACGAAAGGTTGAGAAAGAGTCCGAACAGTACGAACTTTGGACTTCCACAAGTGGAAGTCTGCTATGACTAAAAATTTGGACAAAGTTTGGTTCAAAACGTAAGTATGAACTCTGGGAATAGTTTTGTACCATTGCGGATGAACTTAGGCATAAAAGGTAGAGAAAAAGTCCGGAAAGAACGAACTTTTGATTTCTACAAGTGGTAGTCTGCCACGACTAAAAATTTTGACGAAGTTTGATTCAAAAGGTACTTATGAACCCTAGAAAGTAGTTTTGTACCATTGTGGACGAACTTAGGATAAAAAGGTCGAGAAAGAGTCTGAAAAGAACGAACTTTGGATTTCTACAAGTGGAAGTCTACTATGACTAAAAATTTTAATGAAGTTTTATTCAAAAGGTACTTATGAACCCTGGAAAGTAGTTTTGTACCATTGTGGATGAACACAGGCACGAAAGGTCGAGAAAGAGTCCGAAAAGGACGAACTTTGATTTCTATGAGTGGAAGTCTTCTATGACTAAAAATTTTGACGATGTTCGTTCAAAATGTACTTATGAACCTTGAAAAGTAGTTTTGTACCATTGTGGACGAACTTACGCATAAAATGTCGAGAAAGAGTCCGGAAAGAACGAACTTTGGATTTCTATAAGTGGAAGTCATTTATGACTAAAAATTTAGGCGAAGTTTGGTTCAAAGGTATTTATGAACCCTGGAAAGTAGTTTTGTACCATTGTGGACGAACTTAGGCACGAAAGGTCGAGAAAGAGTCCAAAAAGGATGAACTTTTGATTTCTAAAAGTGGAAGTCTGCAATGACTAAAAGTTTGGACGAAGTTTGGTTCAAAAGTTACTTATGAACCTTGGAAAGTAGTTTTATACAAGGACGAACTTAGGCACAAAAGGTCGAGAAACAATCCGAAAAAAACGAACTTTGGATTTCTACAAGTGGAAGTCTGCTATGACTAAAAATTTTGACCAAGTTTGTGTCAAAATGTACTTATGAATCCTGGAAAGTTATTTTGTAACATTGTGGACGAACGTAGGCACAAAAGGTCGAGAAAGAGTCCGAAAAGAACGAACTTTGGATTTCTACAAGTGGAAGTCTACTGTGACTTAAAATTTAGACGAAGTTTGGTTCAAAAGGTACTTATGAACCCTGGAATGTAGTTTTGTACCATTGTGGACGAACATAGGCACACTGGTCGAGAAAGAATCCGAAAAGGACGAACTTTGGATTTCTACGAGTGGAAGTCTGCTATGACTAAAAACTTTGACGAAGTTTGGTCAAAAGGTACTTATGACTCCGAGAAAGTAGTTTTGTACCATTATGGACGAACTTAGGAACAATAGGTCGAGAATGAGTCCGAGAAGATCGAACTTTGGATAACAAGTGGAAGTCTGCTATGACGAAAAGTTTTGACAAAGTTTTGTTAAAAAGGTACTTATGAACCCTGGAAATTAGTTTTGTACCATTATGAACGAACTTTGGCACAAAAGGTCGAGAAAGAGTCCAAAAGGAACGAACTTTGGAATTCTATTAGTGGAAGTCTATGATAACTAAAAATTTGGACGAAGTTTGGTTCAAAAGGTACTTATGAATCCTAGAAAGTAGTTTTGTACCATTATGGACGAACTTAGGTACAAAAGGTTGAGAAAGCGTCCAAAAAGGATGAAGTTTGGATTTCTACAAGTGGAAGTCTGCTATGATTAAAAATTTGGACGAAGTGTGGTTCAAAAGGTACTTCTGAATTCTGGAATGTAGTTTTGTACCATTGTGGACGAACATAGGCACAAAAGGTTGAGAAAGAATCTGAAAAGGACGAACTTTTGATTTCTACAAGTGGAATTCTGCTATGACTAAAAATTTTACAAAGTTTTGTTCAAAAGGTACTTATGAACCCTGGAAAGTAGTTTTGTACCATTGTGGACGAACATAGGCACAAAAGATCGAGAAAGAGTACAAAAAGGACGAATTTTAGATTTCTACCAGTGGAAGTCTGCTATGACTAAAAATTTGGACGAAGTTTTTTTCAAAAGGTACTTATGAACCCTGGAAAGCAGTTTTGTACAATTGTGGACGAACTTGGGTACAAAAGGTCCAAAAAGAGTCCAAAAAGAACATACTTTGGATTTCTAGAAGTGGAAGTCTGCTATGAATAAAAATTTGGACGAAGTTTTATTCAATAGGTACTTATGAACCCTGGAAAGTAGTTTTGTACCTTTTTGGATGAACCTGCACGAAAGGTCGAAAAAGAGTCCGAAAAGAACGAACTTTGGATTTCTACAAGTGGAAGCCTGCTATGACTAAAAATTTGGACGAAGTTTGGTTCAAAAGGTACTTATAAACCCTAGAAAGTAGTTTTGTACCATTATGAACGAACTTAGGCACGAAAGGTCGAGAAAGGGTCCTAAAAGGACGAACTTTTTATTTCTACAAGTGGAAGTCTGCTATGACTAAAACTTTTGCCGAAGATGGTTTAAAAGGTACTTATGAACCCTGCAAAGTAGTTTTGTACGATTGTGGACGAACTCAGGCATGAAAGGTCGAGAAAGAGTCTGAAAAGTACGAACTTTGGATTTCTACAAGTGGAAATTTGGAATGACTAAAAATTTGGATGAAGTTGGTTCAAAAGGTACTTATCAATCCTGGAAAGTAGTTTTGTAACATTGTGGACGAATAGGCACAAAATGTTGAGAAAGAGTCCGTAAAGGACGATTTTTGGATTTCTACAAGTGGAAGTCTACTATGACTAAAAGTTTGGACGAACTTTTGTTCAAAAGGTACTTATGAATTCTGGTAAGTAGTTTTGTACCATTAGGGACGAACGTAGTCACAAAAGGTCGAGAAAGAGTCCGAAAAGAACGAACTTTGGAATTCATCAAGTGGAAGTCTGCTATGACTAAAAGGACGAAGTTTAGTTCAAAATGTACTTATGAACCCTGGAAAGTAGTTTTGTACTATTTTGGACGAACTTTGGCACGAAAGGTCGAGAAAAAGTCCAAAAAGGACGAACTTTGGATTTCTACAAGTGGAAGTCTGCTATGACTAAAAATTTGGATGAAGTTTAGTTCAAAAGGTACGTATGAACCCTGGAAAGTAGTTTTGTACCATTGTGGACGAACTCGGGCACGAAAGGTTGAGAAAGAGTCCGAAAAGTATGAACTTTGGCTTTCTACATGTGGAAATCTAGAATGACTAAAAATTTGAACGAAGTTTAGTTCAAAAGGTACTTATTAACCCTTGAAAGTAGTTTTGTAACATTGTAGACGAACTTAGACACAAAATGTCGACAAAGAGCCCAAAAAGGACGAACTTCGGATGTCTACAAGTGGAAGTCTGCTATGACTAAAAGTTTGGACGAACTTTTGTTAAAAAGGTACTTATGAACCCTGGTAAGTAGTTTCGTACCATCATGGACGAACTTAGGCACATCGAGAAAGAGTCCGAAAAGAACGAACTTTGGATTTCTACAAGTGGAAGTCTGTTATCACTAAAAGTTTGGACGAACTTTGGTTCAAAAGGTACTTATGAATCCTGGAAACTAGTTTTGTACCATTGTGGATGAACGTAGGCACAAAATGTCGAGAAAGAGTCTGAAAAGAACAAACTCTGAATTTCTACAAGTAGAAGTCTACTATGACAAAACATTTGGAGGAAGTTTGATTCAAAAGGAATTTATGAACCCTGGAAAGTAGTTTTGTACCATTGTGGATGAACTCAGGCACGAAGGTCGAGAAAGAGACCAAAAAGAATGAACTTTGGATTTCTATAAGTGGAAGTCTGCTATGACTAAAAGTTTGGACGAACTTTGGTTCAAAAGGTACTTATGAACTCTGGAAAGTAGTTTTGTATCATTGTGGACGAACGTAGGCACAAATGGTCGAGAAAGAGTCTGAAAAGAACGAACTCTAGATTTCTACAAGTGGAAGTCTACTATGAATAAAAATTTGGTGGATGTTTGGTTCAAAAGAAACTTATGAACCCTGAAAAGTAGTTTTGTAGCATTGTGGACGAACTCAGGTACGAAAGGTCGAGAAACTGTCCTAAAAGTACGAACTTTGGATTTCTACAAGTGGAAGTTTGCTACGACTAAAAATTTGGACGAAGGTTGGTTCAAAAGATACTTATGAACCCTGGAAAGTAGTTCTATACCATTGTTGACGAACTTGGACACAAAAGGTCGAGAAATAGTCCTAAAAGAATGAACTTATGATTTCTAATTGGAAGTCTCATATGACTAAAAATGTTGAAGAAGTTTGGTTCTAAAGGTACTTATGAACCTTGGAAAGTAGTTTTGTACCATTGTGGACGAACTTAGGAACAAAAGGTCGAGAAAGAGTCCGAAAAGAAAGAACTTTGGATTTCCACAAGGGGAAGCCTGCTATGACTAAAAATATGGATGAAGTTTGGATCTAAAGGTACTTCTGAACCCTGGAAAGTAGTTTTGTACCATAAGTGGACGTCTGCTATGGCTAAAAATTTGACGAAGTTTTGTTCAATAGGTTCTTATGAACCCTGGAAGGTAGTTTTGTACAATTGTGGACGAACTTAGGCACAAAATGTCCAGAAAGAGTCCAAAAAGAGCGTACTTTGGATTTCTAGAAGTGGAAGTCTGCAATGAATAAAAATTTGGACGAAGTTTAGTTCAAAAGGTACTTATGAACCTTGGAAAGTAGTTTTGTACCTTTTTGGATGAACCTGCATGAAAGGTCGAAAAAGAGTTCGAAAAGAACGAACTTTTGATTCAAGTTGAAGTGTGCTATGACTAAAAACCTGGACGAAGTTTTGTTCAAAAGGTACTTATAAACCCTGGAAAGTAGTTTTGTACCATTATGGACGAACATAGCCACGGAAAGTCGAGAAAGGGTCCTAAAAGGACGAACTTTTGATTTCTACAAGTGGAAGTCTGCAATGACTAAAAATTTTGATGAAGGTTGGTTCAAAAGGTACTTATGATCCCTCAAAACTAGTTTTGTACCATTGCGGACAAACTTAGGCACGAAAGGTAGAGAAAGAGTCTGAAAAAGATGAACTTTGGATTTCTACAAGTCGAAGTCTGCTATGACTAAAAATTTGACAAAATTTTGTTCAAAAGGTACTTATGAACCTTGGAAAGTAGTTTTGTACCATTGTGGACGAACTTAGGCACGAGAGGTCGAGAAAGAGTTCGAAAAGAACGAACTTTGGATTTCTACAAGTGGAAGTCTGCTATGACTAAAAGTTTGGACGAACTTTGGTTCAAAAAGTACTTATGAACTATAGAAAGTAGTTTTGTTCTATTGTTGACGAACGTAGGCACAAAAGGTCGAGAAAGAGTCCGAAAAGAACGAACTTTGGATTTCTACAAGTGGAAGTCTACTATGACTAAAAAATTGGACGAAGTTTGGTTCAAAAGGTACTTATGAACCCGGGAAAGTAGTTTTGTACCATTATGGACAAACTCAAGCACAAAAGCTCGAGAAAGAATCCGAAAAGTACAAACTTTGGATTTCTACAAGTGGAAATCTGGAATGACTTAAAATTTGGACGAACTTTGGTTCAAAAGGTACTTATCATCCTTGGAAAGTAGTCTTGTAATATTGTGGACGAACTTAGGCACAAAATATCGAGAAAGAGTTCGAAAAGGACGAACTTTAGATTTCTACAAGTGAAAGTCTCCTATGACTAAATGTTTGGACGAACTTTGGTTCAAAAGGTACTTATGAACTCTGGAAAGTAGTTTTGTACCATTGTGGACGAACTTAAGCACAAACGGTCGAGAAAGAGTCTGAAAAAGACGATCTTTGGATTTATACACGTGGAAGTATGCTATGACTAAAAATTGGGACGAAGTTTGGGTCAAAAAGTATTTATAAATCATGGAAAGTTTTTTTGTACCATTGTGGACGAACTTAGGCACAATACGTCGAGAATGAGTCCGAAAAGAAAAAAACTTTTAATTTCTACTAGTGGAATTATGCTATGACTAAAATTTTTGATTAAGTTTGGTCCAAAAGGTACTTATATACCCTGGAAAGTAGTTTTGTACCATTGTTGACGAACTTAGGCACAAAAGCTCGAGAAAGAGTCTGGAAAGGACGAACTTTGGATTTCTACAAGTGGAAGTCTGCTATGACTAAAAATTTGGACGAAGTTTGGTTCACAAGGTACTTATGAACCCTTGAAAGTCTTTGTACCATTGTGGACGAACTTAGGCACAAAAGGTCGAGAAAGAGTCCGAAAACAATGAACTTTGGATTTCTAAAATAAAGTTTAAAATCAAGAAGAAGATCATTGCAAATAAAAATATATTAAGGTTGTAGGGTTTCTATTCACATAGAAAAAAAATTATATATTTGTTGGAATTAACATTTGAAAAAATATATTAAAATTAGAAGGGTAATCAAATATGTTTTTTCAACTAAGAAATCATCATTATGAAATTGTAATCATATCATCAAAATCAATTAAAAAAAAACAGATAAAATTATAAAGAAATAATAATAATACTTTAAATTAAAGTTTAAAATTAAGAGAATAAAAAAATTATGAGGATATTTTTTTAAAAACAATCTCGGTTTAAATCAAAGTATGAAATTAACAAAATTAAATCATCAAGATAAAAAATAAAAAAAAAGCAAAGAAATTATTATCTCCAAATTAAAAAATAAAAATAATTATTTTGATTTAATTTAATGTTTACAAATAGAAGAGAAACCAAATCAACCAAAAAACAAAGTTTTTTAACAAAATAAGAAAAAATTGTTGTGAAATTCTAAAAAAAAAACTCTGATTTAAATCAAAGTCTCAAATTAGGAAAATAATTAAATCATCAGAATGAAAATATTAAAAGAAAACATGCATTTAACCTCTAACTAATATCTACTCCATGTTAATTTTTTCCCTCCAAAAATCAAATTTTATTTTTAACTAACATTTTAAATAACAAAAGTATTTTTTTAACATTCACATTTATCTTTAACTAATATCTACTTTTTTCAAAGGAAAAATTATTTTTTTTGAAAAAAATCATAATTTATCTCTAACTAATATATGCGACTAAGTTCAAGAACGTAGTGAATTTTTAAATTAATGATAAAAATGGGTAAACGGGAAAGAATTTTTAAAAATAGATGGAAATGAAAAGTATTGACAAAAATATGATAGTTTTTGTGGGGAAAGGAAATCGTGTACCCGTACATGATTAGACTTTAATCCAGTCAAACGGTACTTATGAACCTTGGAAATTAGTTTTGTACCATTGTGGACGAACTTAGGCACGAAAGGTCGAGAAAGAGTCTGAACAGGACGAACTTTGGATTTCTACAACTGGAAGTCTGCTATGACTAAAAATTTCGATGAAGATTGGTTCAAAAGGTACTTATGAACCCTAGAAAGTAGTTTTATACCATTGTGGACGAACTTAGGCACAAAAGCTCGAGAAAGAGTCCGAAAACAACGAACTTTGGAATTCTACTAGTGGAAGTCTACGATGACTAAAAATTTGGTCAAAGTTTGGATCAAAAGGTACTTATGAATCCTAGAAAGTAGTTTTGTACCATTATGGACGAACTTAGGTACAAAAGGTCGAGAAAAAGTCTGAAAGGACGAACTTTGGATTTCTACAAGTGGAAGTCTTCTGTGACTAAAAATTTGGACGAAGTTTTGTTCGGAAGGTACTTATAAACCCTGGAAAGTAGTTTTGTACCATTGTGGACGAACTTAGGTACAAAAGGACGAGAAAGAGTTCGAAAAAAACGAACTTTGGATTTCTACAAGTGGAAGTTTGGTCAGTTTTGTTTAAAAGGTACTTATGAGCCCTGGAAAGTAGTTTTGTACCATTGTGGACGAACTTAGGCACAAAAGGTCCAAAAAGAGTCCGAAAAGAATGAACTTTTGATTTCTAAAAGTGGAAGTCTGCTATGACTAAAATTTTGGATGATGTTTGGTTCAAAAGGTACTTATAAACCCTGGAAAGTAGTTTGTACCATTATGGACGAACTTAGGCACGAAAGGTCGAGAAAGAGTTCGAAAAGGACGAACTTTTAATTTCTACAAGTGGAAGTCTGCTATGACTAAACATTTTGACGAAGTTTGGTTCAAAAGGTACTTATGAACCCTCAAAAGTAGTTTTGTACCATTGAGGATGACCTTAGGCACGAAAGGAAGAGAAAGAGTCCGAAAAGGACGAACTTTAGATTTCTGCAAGTTGAAATCTGCTGTGACTTCGTCCTGTTTAAAAGGTACTTATGAACCCTCAAAAGTAGTTTTGTATCATTGTGGCTTAGGCATGAGAAGTCGAGAAAGAGTCCGAAAAGGACGAACTTTGGATTTCTACAGATGGAAGTCTTCTGTGACTAAAAAATTGGACGAAGTTTGGTTCAAAAGGTACTTATGAACCCTGGAAAGTAGTTTTGTACCATTATCAACGAACTTGGGCACAAAAGGTCAAGAAAGATTCCGAAAAGGATGAACTTTTGATTTCTACAAGTGGAAGTCTGCTATAACTAAAAATTTGGACGAAGTTTGGTTCAAAAGGTACTTATGAACCCTGGAAGAGTAAAAAAAAAACGAACTTTGGATATCTACTAGTGGAAGTCTGCTATGACTAAAAATTTGGATGATGTTTGCTTCAAAATGTACTTATGAACCCTAAAAAGAAGTTTTGTCCTATTGTGGACTAACTTAGAGACAAAAGGCCGAGAAAGAGTCCGAAAAGAACGAACTTTGGATTTCTACAAGTGAAAATCTGATATGACTAAAATTTTGATGATGTTTGGTTCAAAAGTTACTTAAGAACCCTAGAAAGACAATTTTGTACCTACATGGATGTCTTTGGCACAAAGGGTACAAAGAGATTAGAAAAGATGAACGTTGGCACAAAATGTCAAGGAAGAGTCTTTCTCGAAATCCAAACCTTTTGAACCAGAGTTCATCCAAACTTTTAGTCAAAGCAGACTTCCACTTGTAGAAATCCAAAGTTCGTCCTTTACGGACTCTTTCTCGACATTTGGTGCCTAAGTTCGTCCACAATGGTACCAAACTACTTTCCAAGGTTTATAAGTACCTTTTGAACCAAATTTCGTCAAAATTTTTAGTCATAGCAGACTTCCACTTGTAGAAATCCAAAGTTCGTCCTTTTCAGACTCTTCCTCGACCTTTTGTGCCTAAGTTCGTCCACAATGGAACAAAAATACTTTCCAGGGTTCATAACTACCTTTTGAACCAAACTTCGTAAAAGTGTTTAGTCATAGCACACTTCCATTTGTAGAAATCCAAAGTTTGCCCTTTTCGAACTCTTTCTCGACCTTTTTTGCCTAAGTTCATCCACGATGGTACAAAACTAGTTTCTAGGATTCATAAGAACCTTTTGAAACAAATTTCGTCAAATTTTTAGTCGTAGCAGACTTCCACTTCTAGAAATCCAAAGTTTGTCCTTTTCAGACTCTTCCTCGACCATTTGTGCCTAAGTTCGTCCATAATGGAACAAAACTACTTTCCAGGGTTCATAAGTACCTTTTGAACCAAACTTCGTCAAAGTCTTTAGTCATAGCACACTTCAACTTTTAGAAATCCAAAGTTCGTTCTTTTCGAACACATTCTCGACCTTTTGTGCCTCAGTTCGTCCACAATGGTAATAAACTACTTTGCATGTTTAATAACTACCTTTTGGCCCAAACTTCGTCCAAATTTTTAGTCATAGCAGACTTGCACTTGTAGAAATCCAAAGTTCATCTTTTCCGGACTCTTTCTCGAGCTTTTGTGTCTAAGTTCATCAACAATGATACAAAACTACATTCCAGGGTACACAAGTACCTTTTGAACCAAACTTCGTCCAAATTTTTAGTCATAGCAGACTTCCACTTGTAAAAATCGAAAGTTCGTCCTTTTCAGACTCTTTCTCGAGCTTTTGTGCCTATGTTCGTCCACAATGGTACAAAACTACTTTCCAGGGTTCATAAGTACCTTTTGAACCAAAATCGTCCAAATTTTTAGTCATAGCAGACTTTCACTTGTAGAAATCCAAACTTCGTCCTTTTTGGACTCTTTCTCGACCTTTTGTGCCTAAGTTCATCCACAATGGTACAAGACTACTTTCCAGGGTATATAAGTACCTTTTGGATCAAACTTAATCAAAACTTTTAGTCATAGCATACTTCCACTAGTAGAAATCAAAAGTTCGTTCTTTTCGGACTCATTCTCGACCATTCGTGCCTGAGTTTGTCCACAATGGTACAAAACTACTTTCCAGGGTTCATAAATACCTTTTGAACCAAACTTCGTCCAAATCTTTAGTCATAGCATACTTCCACTAGTAGAAATCAATAGTTCGTTCTTTTCGGACTCATTCTCGACCATTCGTGCCTGATTTTGTCCACAATGGTACAAAACTACTTTCAAGGGTTCATAAATACCTTTTGAACCAAACTTCGTCCAAATCTTTAGTCATAGTAGACTTCCACTTGTAGAAATCCAAAGTTCGTCCTTTTCGTACTCTTTCTCGACCTTTTGTGCCTATGTTCGTCCACAAAAGTACAAAACGCCTTTCCAGAGTTCATAAGTACCTTTTGAACCAAAGTTCGTCCAAACTTTTAGTCATAGCACACTTCCACTTTTAGAAATCCAAAGTTCGTTCTTTTCGGACACATTCTCGACCTTTTGTGCCTCAGTTCGTCCACAATGGTAATAAACTACTTTGCATGTTTGATAACTACCTTTTGGCCCAAACTTCGTCCAAATTTTTAGTCATAGCAGACTTGCACTTGTAGAAATCCAAAGTTCGTCTTTTTCGGACTCTTTCTCGAGCTTTTGTGTCTAAGTTCATCAACAATGATACAAAACTACATTCCAGGGTACACAAGTACCTTTTGAACCAAACTTCGTCCAAATTTTTAGTCATACCAGACTTCCACTTGTAAAAATCGAAAGTTCGTCCTTTTCAGACTCTTTCTCGAGCTTTTGTGCCTATGTTCGTCCACAATGGTACAAAACTACTTTCCAGGGTTCATAAGTACCTTTTGAACCAAAATCGTCCAAATTTTTAGTCATAGCAGACTTTCACTTGTAGAAATCCAAACTTCGTCCTTTTTGGACTCTTTCTCGACCTTTTGTGCCTAAGTTCATCCACAATGGTACAAGACTACTTTCCAGGGTATATAGGTACCTTTTGGATCAAACTTAATCAAAACATTTAGTCATAGCATACTTCCACTAGTAGAAATCAAAAGTTCGTTCTTTTCGGACTCATTCTCGACCATTCGTGCCTGAGTTTATCCACAATGGTACAAAACTACATTCCAGGGTTCATAAATACCTTTTGAACCAAACTTCGTCCAAATCTTTAGTCATAGCATACTTCCACTAGTAGAAATCAAAAGTTCGTTCTTTTCGGACTCATTCTCGACCATTCGTGCCTGATTTTGTCCACAATGGTAATAAACTACTTTGCATGTTTAATAACTACCTTTTGGCTCAAACTTCGTCCAAATTTTTAGTCAAAGCAGACTTGCACTTGTAGAAATCCAAAGTTCGTCTTTTTCGGACCCTTTCTCGACCTTTTGTGCCTATGTTCGTCCACAAAAGTACAAAACGCCTTTCCAGAGTTCATAAGTACCTTTTGAACCAAAGTTCGTCCAAACTTTTAGTCATAGCACACTTCCACTTTTAGAAATCCAAAGTTCGTTCTTTTCGGACACATTCTCGACCTTTTGTGCCTCAGTTCGTCCACAATGGTAATAAACTACTTTGCATGTTTGATAACTACCTTTTGGCCCAAACTTCGTCCAAATTTTTAGTCATAGCAGACTTGCACTTGTAGAAATCCAAAGTTCGTCTTTTTCGGACTCTTTCTCGAGCTTTTGTGTCTAAGTTCATCAACAATGATACAAAACTACATTCCAGGGTACACAAGTACCTTTTGAACCAAACTTCGTCCAAATTTTTAGTCATAGCAGACTTCCACTTGTAAAAATCGAAAGTTCGTCCTTTTCAGACTCTTTCTCGAGCTTTTGTGCCTATGTTCGTCCACAATGGTACAAAACTACTTTCCAGGGTTCATAAGTACCTTTTGAACCAAAATCGTCCAAATTTTTAGTCATAGCAGACTTCCACTTGTAGAAATCCAAACTTCGTCCTTTTTGGACTCTTTCTCGACCTTTTGTGCCTAAGTTCAATCACAATGCTAACAAAACTAGTTTCCAGGGTAATAAGTACCTTTTGGATCAAACTTAATCAAAACTTTTAGTCATAGCATACTTCCACTAGTAGAAATCAAAAGTTCGCTCTTTTCGGACTCATTCTCGACCATTCGTGCCTGAGTTTGTCCACAATGGTACAAAACTACTTTCCAGGGTTCATAAATACCTTTTGAACCAAACTTCGTCCAAATCTTTAGTCATAGCATACTTCCACTAGTAGAAATCAATAGTTCGTTCTTTTCGGACTCATTCTCGACCATTCGTGCCTGATTTTGTCCACAATGGTACAAAACTACTTTCAAGGGTTCATAAATACCTTTTGAACCAAACTTCGTCCAAATCTTTAGTCATAGTAGACTTCCACTTGTAGAAATCCAAAGTTCGTCCTTTTCGTACCCTTTCTCGACCTTTTGTGCCTATGTTCGTCCACAAAAGTACAAAACGCCTTTCCAGAGTTCATAAGTACCTTTTGAACCAAAGTTCGTCCAAACTTTTAGTCATAGCACACTTCCACTTTTAGAAATCCAAAGTTCGTTCTTTTCGGACACATTCTCGACCTTTTGTGCCTCAGTTCGTCCACAATGGTAATAAACTACTTTGCATGTTTGATAACTACCTTTTGGCCCAAACTTCGTCCAAATTTTTAGTCATAGCAGACTTGCACTTGTAGAAATCCAAAGTTCGTCTTTTTCGGACTCTTTCTCGAGCTTTTGTGTCTAAGTTCATCAACAATGATACAAAACTACATTCCAGGGTACACAAGTACCTTTTGAACCAAACTTCGTCCAAATTTTTAGTCATAGCATACTTCCACTAGTAGAAATCAATAGTTCGTTCTTTTCGGACTCATTCTCGACCATTCGTGCCTGATTTTGTCCACAATTGTACAAAACTACTTCAATGGTTTCATAAATAATACCTTTTGAACCAAACTTCGTCCAAATTTTTTAGTCATAGCAGACTTTGCACTTGTAGAAATCCAAAGTTCGTCTTTTTCGGACCCTTTCTCGACCTTTTGTGCCTATGTTCGTCCACAAAAGTACAAAACGCCTTTCCAGAGTTCATAAGTACCTTTTGAACCAAAGTTCGTCCAAACTTTTAGTCATAGCACACTTCCACTTTTAGAAATCCAAAGTTCGTTCTTTTCGGACACATTCTCGACCTTTTGTGCCTCAGTTCGTCCACAATGGTAATAAACTACTTTGCATGTTTGATAACTACCTTTTGGCCCAAACTTCGTCCAAATTTTTAGTCATAGCAGACTTGCACTTGTAGAAATCCAAAGTTCGTCTTTTTCGGACTCTTTCTCGAGCTTCTGTGTCTAAGTTCATCAACAATGATACAAAACTACATTCCAGGGTACACAAGTACCTTTTGAACCAAACTTCGTCCAAATTTTTAGTCATAGCAGACTTCCACTTGTAAAAATCGAAAGTTCGTCCTTTTCAGACTCTTTCTCGAGCTTTTGTGCCTATGTTCGTCCACAATGGTACAAAACTACTTTCCAGGGTTCATAAGTACCTTTTGAACCAAAATCGTCCAAATTTTTAGTCATAGCAGACTTTCACTTGTAGAAATCCAAACTTCGTCCTTTTTGGACTCTTTCTCGACCTTTTGTGCCTAAGTTCATCCACAATGGTACAAGACTACTTTCCAGGGTATATAGGTACCTTTTGGATCAAACTTAATCAAAACATTTTAGTCATAGCATACTTCCACTAGTAGAAATCAAAAGTTCGTTCTTTTCGGACTCATTCTCGACCATTCGTGCCTGAGTTTGTCCACAATGGTACAAAACTACATTCCAGGGTTCATAAATACCTTTTGAACCAAACTTCGTCCAAATCTTTAGTCATAGTAGACTTCCACTTGTAGAAATCCAAAGTTCGTCCTTTTCGTACTCTTTCTCGACCTTTTGTGCCTATGTTCGTCCACAAAAGTACGAAACGCCTTTCCAGAGTTCATAAGTACCTTTTGAACCAAAGTTCGTCCAAACTTTTAGTTAAAGCAGACTTCCACTTGTAGAAATCCAAAGTTCGTCCTTTACGGACTCTTTCTCGACATTTGGTGCCTAAGTTCGTCCACAAAAGTACAAAACTACTTTCCAGAGTTCATAAGTACCTTTTGAACCAGAGTTCATCCAAACTTTCAGTCAAAGCAGACTTCCACTTGTAGAAATCCAAAGTTCGTCCTTTACGGACTCTTTCTCGACATTTGGTGCCTAAGTTCGTCCACAATGGTACCAAACTACTTTCCAGGGTTTATAAGTACCTTTTGAACCAAATTTCGTCAAAATTTTAAGTCATAGCAGACTTCCACTTGTAGAAATCCAAAGTTCGTCCTTTTCAGACTCTTCCTCTACCATTTGTGCCTAAGTTCGTCCACAATGGAACAAAACTACTTTCCAGGGTTCATAAGTACCTTTTGAACCAAACTTCGTCAAAGTCTTTAGTCATAGCACACTTCCACTTTTAGAAATCCAAAGTTCGTTCTATTCGGACACATCCTCGACCTTTTGTGCCTCAGTTCGTCCACAATGGTAATAAACTACTTTGCATGTTTAATAACCACCTTTTGGCCCAAACTTCGTCCAAATTTTTAGTCATAGCAGACTTGCACTTGTAGAAATCCAAAGTTCGTCTTTTTCGGACTCTTTCTTGAGCTTTTGTGTCTAAGTTCATCAACAATGATACAAAACTACATTCCAGGGTACACAAGTACCTTTTGAACCAAACTTCGTTCAAATGAATTCCACTCTGGCTTGGCCCTCCTGTAGGCGCAAAGTTCATCATTCAGTGCTTTCGGACTTAGTCCTTCATCGCGGGCTTGCTCACAGGTTGGGTTGGTGAAACTTCCAACTCATGAAAAGGAAAGTGAAAGCCCGATTAGTTGCTTTTGAGAGAAGTGGTGATAGGCT
>NC_143486.1:54704429-54716929 GCF_027475165.1 Benincasa hispida
GTTCGTTCTTTTCGGACTCATTCTCGACCATTCGTGCCTGATTTTGTCCACAATGGTACAAAACTACTTTCAAGGGTTCATAAATACCTTTTGAACCAAACTTCGTCCAAATCTTTAGTCATAGTAGACTTCCACTTGTAGAAATCCAGAGTTCGTCCTTTTCGTACTCTTTCTCGACCTTTTGTGCCTATGTTCGTCCACAAAAGTACAAAACGCCTTTCCAGAGTTCATAAGTACCTTTTGAACCAAAGTTCGTCCAAACTTTTGGTCATAGCACACTTCCACTTTTAGAAATCCAAAGTTCGTTCTTTTCGGACACATTCTCGACCTTTTGTGCCTCAGTTCGTCCACAATGGTAATAAACTACTTTGCATGTTTGATAACTACCTTTTGGCCCAAACTTCGTCCAAATTTTTAGTCATAGCAGACTTGCATTGTAGAAATCCAAAGTTCGTCTTTTTCGGGCTCTTTCTCGAGCTTTTGTGTCTAAGTTCATCGACAATGATACAAAACTACATTCCCGCGTACACAAGTACCTTTTGAACCAAACTTCGTCCAAATTTTTAGTCATAGCAGACTTCCACTTGTAAAAATCGAAAGTTCGTCCTTTTCAGACTCTTTCTCGAGCTTTTGTGCCTATGTTCGTCCACAATGGTACAAAACTACTTTCCAGGGTTCATAAGTACCTTTTGAACCAAAATCGTCCAAATTTTTAGTCATAGCAGACTTTCACTTGTAGAAACCCAAACTTCGTCCTTTTTGGACTCTTTCTCGACCTTTTGTGCCTAAGTTCATCCACAATGGTACAAGACTACTTTCCAGGGTATATAAGTACATTTTGGATCAAACTTAATCAAAACTTTTAGTCATAGCATACTTCCACTAGTAGAAATCAAAAGTTCGCTCTTTTCGGACTCATTCTCGACCATTCGTGCCTGAGTTTGTCCACAATGGTACAAAACTACTTTCCAGGGTTCATAAATACCTTTTGAACCAAACTTCGTCCAAATCTTTAGTCATAGCATACTTCCACTAGTAGAAATCAATAGTTCGTTCTTTTCGGACTCATTCCCGACCATTCGTGCCTGATTTTGTCCACAATGGTACAAAACTACTTTCAAGGGTTCATAAATACCTTTTGAACCAAACTTCGTCCAAATCTTTAGTCATAGTAGACTTCCACTTGTAGAAATCCAAAGTTCGTCCTTTTCGTACCCTTTCTCGACCTTTTGTGCCTATGTTCGTCCACAAAAGTACAAAACGCCTTTCCAGAGTTCATAAGTACCTTTTGAACCAAAGTTCGTCCAAACTTTTAGTCATAGCACACTTCCACTTTTAGAAATCCAAAGTTCGTTCTTTTCGGACACATTCTCGACCTTTTGTGCCTCAGTTCGTCCACAATGGTAATAAACTACTTTGCATGTTTGATAACTACCTTTTGGCCCAAACTTCGTCCAAATTTTTAGTCATAGCAGACTTGCACTTGTAGAAATCCAAAGTTCGTCTTTTTCGGACTCTTTCTCGAGCTTTTGTGTCTAAGTTCATCAACAATGATACAAAACTACATTCCAGGGTACACAAGTACCTTTTGAACCAAACTTCGTCCAAATTTTTAGTCATAGCAGACTTCCACTTGTAAAAATCGAAGGTTCGTCCTTTTCAGACTCTTTCTCGAGCTTTTGTGCCTATGTTCGTCCACAATGGTACAAAACTACTTTCCAGGGTTCATAAGTACCTTTTGAACCAAAATCGTCCAAATTTTTAGTCATAGCAGACTTTCACTTGTAGAAATCCAAACTTCGTCCTTTTTGGACTCTTTCTCGACCTTTTGTGCCTAAGTTCATCCACAATGGTACAAGACTACTTTCCAGGGTATATAAGTACATTTTGGATCAAACTTAATCAAAACTTTTAGTCATAGCATATTCCACTTGTCAAAATCCAATCAAAAGTTCGCTCTTATCGGAACTCATCTCGGACCATTCGTGCCTGAGTTTTGTCCACAATGGTACCAATACTACTTTCCAGGGATCATAAATACCTTTTGAACCAAACTTCGTCCAAATCTTTAGTCATAGCATACTTCCACTAGTAGAAATCAATAGTTCGTTCTTTTCGGACTCATTCTCGACCATTCGTGCCTGATTTTGTCCACAATGGTACAAAACTACTTTCAAGGGTTCATAAATACCTTTTGAACCAAACTTCGTCCAAATCTTTAGTCATAGTAGACTTGCACTTGTAGAAATCCAAAGTTCGTCCTTTTCGTACCCTTTCTCGACCTTTTGTGCCTATGTTCGTCCACAAAAGTACAAAACGCCTTTCCAGAGTTCATAAGTACCTTTTGAACCAAAGTTCGTCCAAACTTTTAGTCATAGCACACTTCCACTTTTAGAAATCCAAAGTTCGTCTTTTCGGACACATTCTCGACCTTTTGTGCCTCAGTTCGTCCACAATGGTAATAAACTACTTTGCATGTTTGATAACTACCTTTTGGCCCAAACTTCGTCCAAATTTTTAGTCATAGCAGACTTGCACTTGTAGAAATCCAAAGTTCGTCTTTTTCCGACTCTTTCTCGAGCTTTTGTGTCTAAGTTCATCAACAATGATACAAAACTACATTCCAGGGTACACAAGTACCTTTTGAACCAAACTTCGTCCAAATTTTTAGTCATAGCAGACTTCCACTTGTAAAAATCGAAAGTTCGTCCTTTTCAGACTCTTTCTCGAGCTTTTGTGCCTATGTTCGTCCACAATGGTACAAAACTACTTTCCAGGGTTCATAAGTACCTTTTGAACCAAAATCGTCCAAATTTTTAGTCATAGCAGACTTTCACTTGTAGAAATCCAAACTTCGTCCTTTTTGACTCTTTCTCGACCTTTTGTGCCTAAGTTCATCCACAATGGTACAAGACTACTTTCCAGGGTATATAAGTACCTTTTGGATCAAACTTAATCAAAACTTTTAGCATAGCATACTTCCACTAGTAGAAATCAAAAGTTCGCTCTTTTCGGACTCATTCTCGACCATTCGTGCCTGAGTTTGTCCACAATGGTACAAAACTACTTTCCAGGGTTCATAAATACCTTTTGAACCAAACTTCGTCCAAATCTTTAGTCATAGCATACTTCCACTAGTAGAAATCAATAGTTCGTTCTTTTCGGACTCATTCTCGACCATTCGTGCCTGATATTGTCCACAATGGTACAAAACTACTTTCAAGGGTTCATAACTACCTTTTGAACCAAACTTCGTCCAAATCTTTAGTCATAGTAGACTTCCACTTGTAGAAATCCAAAGTTCGTCCTTTTCGTACTCTTTCTCGACCTTTTGTGCCTATGTTCGTCCACAAAAGTACAAAACGCCTTTCCAGAGTTCATAAGTACCTTTTGAACCAAAGTTCGTCCAAACTTTTAGTCATAGCACACTTCCACTTTTCGAAATCCAAAGTTCGTTCTTTTCGGACACATTCTCGACCTTTTGTGCCTCAGTTCGTCCACAATGGTAATAAACTACTTTGCATGTTTGATAACTACCTTTTGGCCCAAACTTCGTCCAAATTTTTAGTCATAGCAGACTTGCACTTGTAGAAATCCAAAGTTCGTCTTTTTCGGACTCTTTCTCGAGCTTTTGTGTCTAAGTTCATCAACAATGATACAAAACTACATTCCAGGGTACATAAGTACCTTTTGAACCAAACTTCGTCCAAATTTTTAGTCATACAGACTTCCACTTGTAAAAATCGAAAGTTCGTCCTTTTCAGACTCTTTCTCGAGCTTTTGTGCCTATGTTCGTCCACAATGGTACAAAACTACTTTCCAGGGTTCATAAGTACCTTTTGAACCAAAATCGTCCAAATTTTTAGTCATAGCAGACTTTCACTTGTAGAAATCCAAACTTCGTCCTTTTTGGACTCTTTCTCGACCTTTTGTGCCTAAGTTCATCCACAATGGTACAAGACTACTTTCCAGGGTATATAAGTACCTTTTGGATCAAACTTAATCAAAACTTTTAGTCATAGCATACTTCGACTAGTAGAAATCAAAAGTTCGCTCTTTTCGGACTCATTCTCGACCATTCGTGCCTGAGTTTGTCCACAATGGTACAAAACTACTTTCCAGGGTTCATAAATACCTTTTGAACCAAACTTCGTCCAAATCTTTAGTCATAGCAGACTTCCACTTGTAGAAATCCAAAGTTCGTCCTTTTCGTACTCTTTCTCGACCTTTTGTGCCTATGTTCGTCCACAAAAGTACGAAACGCCTTTCCAGAGTTCATAAGTACCTTTTGAACCAAAGTTCGTCCAAACTTTTAGTCAAAGCAGACTTCCACTTGTAGAAATCCAAAGTTCGTCCTTTACGGACTCTTTCTCGACATTTGGTGCCTAAGTTCGTTCACAATGGTACCAAACTACTTTCCAGGGTTTATAAGTACCTTTTGAACCAAATTTCGTCAAAATTTTAAGTCCTAACAGACTTCCACTTGTAGAAATCCAAAGTTCGTCCTTTACAGACTCTTCCTCTACCATTTGTGCCTAAGTTCGTCCACAATGGAACAAAACTAGTTTCCAGGGTTCATAAGTACCTTTTGAACCAAACTTCGTCAAAGTCTTTAGTCATAGCACACTTCCACTTTTAGAAATCCAAAGTTCGTTCTTTTCGGACACATCCTCGACCTTTTGTGCCTCAGTTCGTCCACAATGGTAATAAACTACTTTGCATGTTTAATAACCACCGTTTGGCCCAAACTTCGTCCAAATTTTTAGTCATAGCAGACTTGCACTTGTAGAAATCCAAAGTTCGTCTTTTTCGGACTCTTTCTCGAGCTTTTGTGTCTAAGTTCATCAACAATGATACAAAACTACATTCCAGGGTACACAAGTACCTTTTGAACCAAACTTCGTTCAAATGAATTCCATTCTGGCTTGGCCCTCCTGTAGGCGCAAAGTTCATCATTCAGTGCTTTCGGACTTAGTCCTTCATCGCGGGCTTGCTCACAGGTTGGGTTGGTGAAACTTCCAACTCATAAAAAGGAAAGTGAAAGCCTGATTAGTTGCTTTTGAGAGAAGTGGTGACAGGCTTGTGATCTAGCCCGATCCCTAATGGCGAAATACCTCTTCTTACTGCCGTACTTATGTTAATGCACTTCCCAATGATACGTAAGCAAGGCATTTCTGGTCCTTTATAGAGAATAGAAATCATAGATTTGTAATTAGTTATTTATGATTACTCGGGGGAGGAAGAAGAGTATTTCATTGCTGCAAATATGGATTATTGAAAAATCAGACATGTATTTGGCTCCACGAAATTTGATTCGTGATTTTTCAGAAGGGAATTCTTCGAAGAGAAAATGGATTATGGGAGTGTGTGACTTGAACTATTGATTGGGCCGTGTAGATATATATATGTCTTTTTATCTGCCACATTGGGATTCACAACCAAATGTGTCTTTATTCCAACCACCGCGAAAGCTCCATACAGAGGGGTAGGCTGGTTCGCTTGAAGAGAATCTTTTCTATGATCAGACTTGACCATGTCGTGCATGACCAGGCTCCATAAGATCCAGTAGAATAGGTGATATATATGGCATAATACAGATTATGTTTTATCTATTTCACTTACTTAATAGTATGAAAATGCATTCATTTCCTCTGCATTGACTCGATTTATGATACTATCGGAGTGAAACAAGGGATCTAAAGAAGAACATAGGCGTTACTCTATTAGTAACAAGTAAATCCTTTGGATGTCAAAAGTATCAATAAACAACTTCCCTCAGATGGAGAAGATTGAGATTTCCGTATCGGAATCTTCTCCATCTGAACTACATACCTACAAAAGGGCCATACGTAGACAGAATGTCAATAAAGTAAGTACTGGCAGTGCCATGACTAATGAGATCTAAATAGATTTTGTTTAGTCCGAGAATTTGTTCTTGCAAAGACTCGTCTATAATAAAGACATTTTCTACTATGTGTTTGAAATCTAGTTCCTCAGGTAATTGTAGATTTCCATTTGTTTCACTATAATCTTTCCAAAGCACCTCACGTTTTGATTGGGTTTTTTGTTTGCATTTTGATAGCTCCAATTCGTGCATTTGAAAATAGTATTTCGTTCCATAACCTGCCCAGCTCTAACGGCACCAAAACTATCGAAAGAATGAGTACGATCCCAAGTGTAGTGATCTTATCCGAAACAAATAGATCCATCCGAGTTTTTTCTTTTTTTTTGGAAGGTACAAGAAAGACATAAGTGGGGTCTCACCATTTTCGTGAGAGATCCGATCTCAGTTGTTTTAAACTTCATCTCCGGTAGGGCTCTTGGAGGAAATTGGATCCAGGTTGGTTTTCCAACCCAACGGATCGTAACCTTAGGGCGACTCTCAATTAAGTCACCCCCTCTCGATTCAAGTAGAAGGCAACTGCATTAACAACCTCGATTCCTGTGCCGCTTCTTCCCCGTTTCCTTCTCTTTCTCTTACTATTTTGATAGAGGAGACTGCCCACACTTCATTTGGACGAAGTTTGATAGAAATGAATTCCATGTTTGATAGAAATGAATCCCCTACAACATGGATGATAGAAATGCTAACTAAGTGACACCCTTATACACTAATAAAGGAGAAAGGCCATGGGTCATGAAAGAGGTTGACCCCCATCCCCCTTCACTATGTATGGCCAATGAACTCCTCGCTTTAGTCCGTTCTTTTTCTTCTTTGGGCTCGCGGGAAAGTCATAAAGGGACGTTAAACGTAATTCGTTAATGGCGTTACTACAAAAAAGAAAATCCGAGTCTTGGCAGTTCAAGTGAAAGTTTATTATACTAGTCCCACTAAGATGGTGGGGAAACGGACTTCTGAGAGAGCAGCTTTCGCCTCGGTAATTACCTAACGAGAGAGAGCCGATGCCAAAGTCGCCCTTTACGCGAGGGAACGCCAGACAGACTGACCTCTGCTAACTACGTTTTATATATACTGGCAGCGTCAGAGATACTATACTGACGGTATAGTGCCGCCACCAGAGAAGGCTGCTTCATGCTAGGCGTTCGGACCTACTACGCCCGAGCCGCATTCCCGGCACAGACGCTATATCTATTAAGGCTTCATCCCACTTCATCCTACGAACTATACCTGATATAAAGGCATTCTATAACAATTCGACGACTTGAAGAAAGAAAGAAAACGATAGCGATCGGTTTGGGAGCGTCACGAGGGGAATGTTGAAAACAATCTTATTGGAAGCGGCTTGAGAGTGAGGGCAATCGTCATAGTCAGCCAGCGAGCAATCCCAAGAAAGCCAGCTACCTAGCCTTTCCCCATCGCTAGCTTAAACTGAGGAATAAGAATAAATTAGGAAAAACACCCCGTAAGCTATTTCAATGTTATTATTCTGTCTCTTTCTTCTGTCCGGTATCAAAGCCACTCGAAGTCGAATGCCTCACCCGCACCTACTTCGTCGCACCAACTCCCTCAAACACAAGGGAGCGGGCACTGCTCTCAGCCTGTCGTAACAACAAAACGAAACTCCATACCGGAGGATCATTACCTTATTCCTAGAACGGAATATAGACATTGGTACAACAGGGGGCTCGAGAGACCTCGAGCGACACATCGTAATTTACGCTAACCTCAGCGTACCATCGGAGAGACTTTAGCCACTAACCCCTGGATGGAAGGGAAGAATGAGGCGATCAAGAAAGTCCTCCCCCTAAACAGGATAAAATGTCCGAAGACCTTTTCATTACAAACAAAGCGAAGGCGCTACTTAGCCCTATAAAGAATTCAGGCCCGTACGACACCCGACGTTAACACTCCCAAATCTGGAAATGCTAACCACTGTTTCAATGGTAACGGGAATACGCCAGACGGCGAAAGCATACAAAGATAGTGGTGCTTCCATCGCTTAGATTTAGGGCGATAGGGCGCACCACAGATACGAAAAATGACTGCTCAATCGAGAGGTCAAAGACAGAGACATAGTACCAGTTCCATCTCTAATCTTTGAGAAAATCGGGGTTTTTTCCACATACATAATAGCGTCAACCAAAGACCGGAGCATCTTAACAGACACTGGAGAGAAATCCCTGTCACTTCGTCGCTCCAAAATCTTTTGGCAAACTCCAATCAAGGAATTCCAATAATCAAAAAAGTTTGAAATGAGAGACTTTTCTTTAGATATAGTTATAGTACACTGAAACTATGTATTATGGTAAGCGGCCGCCACCTTCTCGTCGGCGATCACCGTCGCCAAGAATGGCATAGTCGCAAAGCTTCGTCGTGCCATACACCCTCTCAGCAGCTATCCACACAAGCATATGATGTGTAAGTGTGAATAGAGGCCAAGAAAGAACGACAAAATCCGAGGGGTTGACCCGACCTATAGCCTTTATTTATTATTAGAAACTATATTGCAATTGAAAGACTAAAGAAAAAGTATGTATGAACGTCCAGGAAGTTGCAAAGGGATTCCCGAACAACCCTGCAATCATACAGGACGTCAGAATAACTGGTAAGGAATCGTGCCTTGAAAGAAAAAGAAAATCATTTGATCTTGATTCGAAAGTACTGCAACGATTGAGTCTGGTTATAGGTCAAAATCAAACTATACCTTGCCAAAACCGTCATGGCCCAATCATGTATAGGCCGTACCAAGGCCTGATACAAGGGTGAGCCAATAGGGAATAACCTTTTCTTCCCTGCTTCCTCTCCCTTCATTCCCCTCCTGCAGCCAAAGTGATAGCGGCTGTAGCATCCACCGGTAATGTGTGGAAGAGGGTAAGCTTTCTATGTGGATGGGACGTATCAACACCTTTTGCATCTTTTAAAGAAAATATCGAGGAATAATATTGATTGTGTTGGGTCCTGAGGACCAGGATGGCCGAAGATCAAAACCTAAATGTGCCAGGGGTTGATCATCGAAGCCAGGGCAATAACTCAGAAGGAATTTGAGCGCTGATGTAGCTAACAGCCACCTTCATAGTCGATTCATTAGGGTCGTCACCTTCTACCCTCTCACTTGTTCTACCTCTTTAGGGGGAAGTATCAACCGTTTTCTTTGTCTCTTAAGCCGGGACTTCCTAAAGAAAACTGCAATCGTAGTTTATCAACCACTCACAAGACCACCGAGATCTTCGACTTAGCTCCCAAAGGTAATCCACCCGGCCCTTCCCCAACCTATACAAGGGGAGCGAAAGATAACGAAAGGGAGACAAAGTCCTAACTAAATCATAACACAAGCTAACCATTCCATCTATCATATCAGTCGAGTCGATCCGATTCGTTCTTATCTCTCGATAACGCAAGAGAGAACTTATGACTTCGCGGATGGAGAGGGATTCGAACCCCCGGTATTCCTATCAATACTTCGGTTTTCAAGACCGACTCTTTCAACCGCTCAGACATCCATCCCCTTCGCGCTTCGCCCGCTCTATCTATCCGCGCGCTGGCAGGTAGGGGCTTATCTATGTGATTCGCTACGCTTGCTTGCGCCTATCGGCGGACTGACTCTATTGCCTGCCGGTTACCGAAACTTTTCCGGTAGTACGAATCGCTACGCTTCGCTTGTTTCTATATGATAATATGCACCTTGGTTGCTGCGCTCCTTGCGGGTAATAGCAACAAGAGAGTGAAGAACGAATGATCCTCCAAACAAAAAGAGTGATTGAGTCCGACTCAAGCGAGTGAGTGAAAAGCGTGGCAAGAGAGCGAGTTCGACTCGCGAACGATCAGCAAGTGAAGGACCGATCCTTTTGCGCCAGTACTGTTGCGAGACTGGTACTTGGCGGCTCACGAGCAACATATAGACTGACGGTTGCCCATCACTCACTCGCTCTCTTTTGAAGGCCCTTTCTATTCTCTTTCTAGTATGGTTCCCCTATAAGAACACTGAACGCCCAGCTTCGCAGAGCTGCTCTCTCCCCAGCCCACAGCATAGTGTGAAATCAGGATCGTTTCATCGAGCACCATTTTCTTTTATCTCGAAAGGTGTTCTGACTCTATTGGATCAAGTTATAACCTACGCCTTCTACTAGTATACTACTTTGGAGAGACTAAGCTCTATTTCAGAGATTGGACTCTCTTCCCCTACTATTAAGTAAGGATTAGCCCCTACTATTAAGAAACTGTTCCCGAGCCAGGTTCCCTGGATCCACGTGTTCCTAGTCGGGCCTAAATGGATGAATGAAGAAGGGGGCGGGCAGCACTATAAAGAAAGAAGCCCGGCCACACACACCTCTTTTTAACCGACTAAAGCCGGATCCACTACACGGCTAGAATCAGAGAAAGATTGAGAAAGAAACCCCAACCCACCTTGTTTGTGTACTGGAACCCTATCTTACTAATAATAAGAAAGAGGGGCGGGCAAGGGAAGGGATATAACTCAGTGGTAGAGTGTCGCCTTGACGTGGTGGTTCCCAATACGAACGAGTCGCTTCTAGCCCTCTCCCGTTCCTTCCCAATATGCCTATTTTTTTGAATGCCGATTTCCGTAATATTGACTTTGCTTCTTATTCATACTATGAAAGGAGACGAGCTACTCCATTGGCTTATCTAAAGTCTTAACTGTGAACTAATAAACTTATGTACCGGAAAAGATGTTGGTCCTAACAATCAAAACCAGTACAACCAACAATTAACAATCGATCGTCCGTGCGGGAAGAAAGACTATATGGATGGAGGCTTTGAAAAAGGGTGGTAAACCTCTTTTGAATAGTTTCTTGTAGTATAAAAGCTTTCCGTTGCAGCGCCAGTTAAGGTGAAGGTTGTGCCTATCATGACGATTCCAATGACTAGCTCGAGTGAAGTTCAAGCTTTGATTCGTGTTTGCCTAGTTCTTGGGCTAACAAGGCAATGTCCATTGTTGCCAGCGATTATGATTTCGGTTACGACGACAAGGCTCTCTTTGAGAAGACCTACTGCTACTCCGCATACGAGGCTTTTGGTGTGCCTTCTCCTCTTAGGGGTGGTTTCAACCACTGAAGACTGTTAAACTCGTTCTTATGTTGGCTTTTCTGTCTATTGCCTTCAATGGCTTAGTAAGTCCGTGTGCTTTCTACCTATTTCTTCTCCATAAACAATGTTCATTGCCTTTTGATGTCCATTGCCACTACTATACCCACCAGGCTCATTGGTCCAGTGATGAACAACTTCTCTTTAAATAATGGATTTCTCCGTGAAACTCGTTTAGGCGCAATAAGGGAATTCATTCTTCCAGACGTAAGCCCATTCCTTGTGAGAAAGTCACCAATATATTAGGATTTCCAAGATCTTCAAAGACGGATCTGAAAGAGGTTCCAGTAAAGGGAATTGATTATTGACCAACCTTTAAGAGATAGGGGGATTAGCCCCAATTCGACGATGAAGGATAATGTGACTGAGGAAACCACTATTGCAGCTTTCAATGAGGCCATTCGGGATGACCGTCGAAATAGAAGTACTTAGAGCTGAGCCGCACACAAAGATCAAGCCATTGCTACTGCCCATAAACAGGAAAATCTTAATGTCGAGCTTGGACTGAAGACTTTTAAGGGTTGCAAACTCCCAAACCCTAGCCAGAACACTACTTCCAAAAACCTTGTGAATCTTGTCAACCTAAACATTGCTACTGTTAACACCCAAAGAGAACCTAAGAGACCTAATCCTCAGAATGTGCAAAACCCACCTCATAATGACAAAGGTAACTAAGGGGGTAGAGGCCATTGTGAATACTGTACACCTGCCACCTTTGCAGCCTTAGTCGTAGATTAAGGATCATGCAGAGACCCCCAACTCAGCCTATAGTTAGACCTCCACTTTATAGGTTCTGTCAGCAGCCAAACCTAGCCCAACCTAATTAAACACGACTTGATGATTTGCAAAGTACGAAGGACTTATACATAAATTATAGGGAACCTTATGTAAATGGTGAGATGTACCAACCACACAATCCTCCAACATTGTTTGGGTTGATTATCCTAGATATAACCAAAACCATACGAGACCTAGACACAACCAAAAATCTTTGGTGCCCCATCCGACTTGGACTCTTGCAAAATATGAAAAGAAAAATAGTTGGCTGAAGATGACACCTCTCCCTAGTTGCCTATTCACCCAGACAACCAACACTTAGGCATTTACAGGGAACCTTTCCCTAACCATAGCCGTGACAACCCACGAATAAACTCAAACCTTTCGACCAACTATGCCCATGCTAAGTCAGTTGAGAGATCAAGATCCAATAGCCTCAACTCAGGCCCAAACCCCTTAGAGAATGCCACGTAGAGAACCATCGGCCACATAAACTTCTATATTCCACCCGATTCGCCCCATGCTGTCACTCGAAACCAAGCTGCTCAAACTAATGCTAGCTAGGCTGTGAACTTTTAAGGGGTAGATAGCAATCCAAGCCAACTACCCTCACCTCAACCAATAGAAATGCTGCAAATAACTTGAGAAGTGCCTAGAACACTTTTCTTTAGTTAACTCTTCGAGATATTGATACTTGACTCTATACCGCCTACGTACT